>NC_028358.1:22257701-22263777 GCF_000741045.1 Vigna radiata var. radiata | reverse complement strand
AATAGGGTTTAGTTCACCATTGTCATGATGAATCTAGATGAAGAATGGAATGAAAGAGATACAAACCCTAAAAAGGAGAAAATGAGAGTTGTCACCATCTCTAAATCTACCCCAAAGGGGTGAAAAGTGTGTTTTTGTGCCTAAGCCCTCAAAAGATACTAACCCTCAGACGTTTTGGCCTTTAAATAGGGCATAAAAATAACATAAAACAAGCCCAAGCCCAAACAGATCATAAAACACAGAAAACAGGTCCAAGCCCAGCGGACCACCGCTCAACGGTTTAAGTGTGGCGCCCGGCGGTTTCCCAAAAGCCTCAGAACCGCCCGGCGGTGTAAGGTGCCGCCCGACGGTTTCCCTAAAAACTGCCCAGCGCCAACGCCGGTGCCTACTCCTCGCCCTGGGCCGCCCGACGGTTTAAGTTGCTGCCGGGTGGTGCGTCGACTCTTCAAATCTTCATTTTTCTGCTCTTTTCTTGAGTCTATGACCTGTATCTTTAACCCCATTCTTCACTTTCTCAAAATAGCTACAAAGCAATGCAAAATAAGCATAATATCGCTAAAAACAACTTTTGACTCTCTCCAGACTCATTTATTGAGTTTTGCTTGATTCTAGGCTCATTCCAAGTAGTAAAGGGCGTAATTCGGTTCAAATTGACATATGAAAATAACTGTTTTTCAACCTTCATCAGCAACCCAGCTTCTTCAAGCACCCAACACTCCATCCTCATGGGCCTGCAATGAGATTTCAACAGCTTGGACTTGGAACAGCAACACAGCCCAAGGAGAGCAGCAGTGTTCCATCCTTCATGATCATGCGGAATTCATCATGCTACATCCATCGAGGTGCTTCGAGTCCAGCCTGCTTAGCACGTCCACATGGAGGAACTCCAAAAGAAAAAAATAGACTTGGGCTGATTATTGGGTGCACGCTGATTTGAAGTCTTAAAAATTGAAGAGATGCAACGAGTGGTGCAGTGGGGGGCCCATGGACAATACACCTTGCAGGTCTAGCAATTGAAGAGGTGATTGAACCCTTCATTTAAGAGCTGCAGCCGCCACAAGGATCGATTCTTCTTCATATTTTTTTAGGAGCATGGACTGCCAAAATGTAGCATCAAAGTGGAGTTTCAGTTTTAGGAGGGGTGTAGCAGCCACCCACATTGGAGAATGAAGAGCATGCAACAACCTTTCTTTTTCTTTCCTTTGCTTACATATATTGTCTCATTGTTGAACGCATACAGGTGGAATGCCTACCTAGGTTTTTAGTTAATTGACTAAGTCTTATTTCACGGTTTCCGAAGTTCATTATTTTTTTTTTCATTTTTAATCTGCATGCATCCTGTTCACGTAATTTCTTTTAGTACTTCTTCCGTATGAAGGATATTAATAGGTAAATATAATGTGCATTCCTTTTTCTTAGCTTAAGCATAGTAATTTATTGTTTCTGTTTACTATGATATCTGTTCTGTTCAATTTTGATAATTTAGTTGTCATGTTAGCTTAAGTTAGTGGGTTGGTCATTAATAAAATTACATTGTTTCCTTGAGATTTCTTGGACTGTTCTTGTGTTTATTCTGCTCTGCCTAACACGCTATGAAATCCAACTGTGTTCTTACAATGGGTATACGCTTAGTTGCCCAATTGGTGATTGTATCTTCACTTAGTTGATCAATCTGTATAGAACACATCAGATGGAGTAGATGTATTGTGTTCGCTTAGTTCGCAATTATGATAGCATGATTAACCTTCGCTTAGTCGGTTAGTTGTGCTAGATTAGAGGCTAGAGCAGTTTATTCATGAGACTCTTGCTCTTTGATTGCCATACTACAACTTTGATTATGCTCAACATTTAATCTATTGTGTGCCTGCGATTAGGTATACGCTTAGTTGCCTAATCATGGTCAATTCTTCGCTTAGTTTATTAGACTGTATGGTGGATGACTGATTAAATTTGTGCATTGCATTCGCTTAGTCTGTAATTTTGAAGACCGAATTAGCCTTTGCTTAGTTGGGTGATTCGTGTCGGATTTGGATTAAAGTAGTGTGTACTTGTCGTTGATCTGGGATAGGAAGCATAGTAATTGAGTTAATGACCAACCGCTTTTATTCTGTAGTTGATTCTGTTTTTACATTTATGTTTCTGCGTATGTTTACATATGTGTTTACATTTATGTTTTCATTCGTATTTTAATTTTGTTTATCTACATTCACACACCTTTCAACAACCACCCCCCTTTGTGTCTGACCTAATTCTCGAACCACATTTGGTCCTTGAGAGACGACCTAGGAGTCACTTCCTAGTCTATACTGCATTCTTTTATGCACATTAAATTTTGCATGGGATGCGACACCCATCAAAATTTTGGCGTCGTTGTCGGGGACCAACGGTTCGGTTTTAGGTCTTTTGTTGTGTTAGTGTGTGTTATCTTGTCTTGTGTTGTGAGAGTGATGTTCTATTTTGTGTGTTTGTCATTGTGTGTTGCATTTAGGTAGCTTTAGTTGCATATTTTCATTGCATTCTTCTTTTCCCCCTTCTTTCCCATGTCTACCTATTTTGGTTATGTGGATACTGTTTCTTCTGCCTGTGCCTATGATTATGATTCTCTTGTTGATTTCTATGTTGAGAACAATATGGTTCCTCCTCCATCTTATGAGAGTGCTCCTAGAGAGCCGTTTCCACTTGATAAGGAGGATATTCGTTGTGTTTTCAACACTAGACTGATACATTTGCTGCCTAGGTTTCATGGTTTTGCAGGTGAATGCCCACGTAGACATTTGGAGGAGTTCTACACATTATGCTCTTTAATGAAACCTCCAGATGTCCCGGATGAAGACATGTTCTTAAGGGCATTTGGGCACTCATTACATGGAGCAGCAAAGGATTGATGTTATTGTCTTCCTCTAGGATCCGTCGCCAGTTGGGAAGATCTAAAGCATCAGTTTCTAGAAAAATTCTCCCCTGTGGGGTATGGTTATAGCGACGATCCTAGGTGGACTGATCCTAACTTAGGATGGTATGGTACTTCACAGCATCAATATCACGAACCATCATTGCAAACTCCTTGTATGCCTCCACCGGTCCAGGAACCACAACAATTGCAGTTTCATGAGCCTCACACTTATGTTCCAAAGATCTACGATAACAGGCAGCCACAACAGCAAAATCAGAGGCAACAACAACAGCAAGAGGCACCTGCCAAATCTTTTACTTCTTCTGAGCCTACATTGAATGAGTTGTGGGGGCAGATGGTCGCGCAGTGCACCGAGGAACAATCTCAAGTTTCAGAGCAATCACCATTCCAGACTGTTCAGCTTCCAGATGATGTCAGTGTCATTCACATAGGAGATGGGGAGCAGAGTCATGAGCTTACTACTACGCCATCTACTTTCCCACCCTCTTATGCCTCCCCTCTTGCACTTGAGGATGCAGTTGCTCATTCTGCTCTCATTGGTGAGATGAATCATGAATCAGCACAGGTTTTCTCTAAACTTGAAATTCCACTTGCTTTGCCTAAGCTGTTTATGAATTCAAATATTCTTGATTCTATTGCAGATTCACATTTTAGTGATGATTTTGATATAAAAACTGTGAAAACTGAAGATGCTTTAGACTTAGGATTAAATTTTGATCTTTCATAGTTTTCTGAAAATTTTAAATGTAGTTGCGAAGTTGGTTCTTGCTCTATTTGTGTTGAAATCAATTCTGTGCTACAACCAGCTTCCAACTTTATGATGTGTGATACTAACTGTGAGTCTAATGAAAATGTTGAGGCACAGGTAGATATAAGCAATGCCTTTCAGATAGGTAGACCATCTTCACCTTCCACTACTCTACCAATCTTCAGGGAAGTGGAGGTAAACATACCTATAATTGATTCTGTTGTTGATGATGATGCTAGTGATAGGTATGTTGATGATTATGTTGTTGATGAGCCTGTTTTTAAATCTCCCTCTCTACATGATGAGAACCACTTTCTGCCATCACATATGAATGTTTGTTCTCCATGCATTAAACATGATTCTGAGCCTATTGTTGATATTGTTTCTACATTTGTTAAGCCCCTGGCAAGTGTACCAGATCGTTATCAAGTAATATATAAACGGTAAGTCCAAGTATCGTTCTCCTAAACAACTCTTAGGCCTTATCTTTCATGTAAATTGATCTTATAAGACTTGAAAAGAAATAAATTTTGTAGTGTGAATGCAAAACGAAAATAAACATGCAAATGCAAGTGAATCAATTGGCAAAGAAAAGATATGAATGAATGGAGTTGTTGGGGTTTACAATTTCATCTTATTCATCCTCTTATATCTACTTTTCTTATTTAATTCGCTTTATTATCTAATTGCCATGCAAACTTTCTTAGCCTACCCTAAACCCAATTCTTTAGCGAAAAGAGCCTACTATTAATTACTAGTTTACTATCTCTAGTCTCCCTGAGTAATTAATAATGCATTAAAGTATAGAAGCAAAATAAAATTGATCGTCCTACCCCTATCTCTAGGCAGTATTGCTTAATCAAGGAATTTCCTATCAGTTCATGACTTCCTCGTACGTTCCCGTATCGACAAAGGCAAAGATCTTTTTACCGAATGAGTTAAACGATAAAAGCATTAAGCATAGATAAGAACCCAACAATTGATAATATAAGCATGTGAATAAAATAAGAATTTCAATAATAGAGTTTCAAAAGATTACATTGTTCCCCAACAACAAAGGGTTTAGTTCACCATGGACATGCTGAAACTAGATGGAATTAAATGAAAGAATGGAAGAGTAAACCCTAGATTTGATGAATTGGAGCCTAAGTATCAAAGAAACCGCCTCTAAGGAGTGTAGAAGTACTCTGGACGTCTCTGCCTTCCAAAAGATTACTTTGAGAATCGCACTTGGTCTATTTATAGCGCATAAAAGTAACAAAATTTAAGCCCAAGCCAAGCATTACACCGCTCAGCGCCAAATTTGACCGCTCAGCGGTCCATCTCACCGCTCAGCGCCAAATTTGACCGCTCAGCGGTCCATCTCACCGCTCAACAGTTTGCCTCTAATCGTCTAGACACTCAGCAGCACCCGCTTGGGCGAGAAACAGTGATTGCACCCTCGAGTCTAGCGCTCAGCGCTAGAATTTGGCGCTGAGCGGTGGACTGGACTCTTCTTTTCTTCCTTTTTTCCTCTTTTCTTGAGACTAAGTCCTCCCTACTTCACTTACATCTTCAATTCTCATCAAAACCTTGCAAAACAATGCAAAAACAAACATAATATCTCTAAAAACAACTTTTGAATCTCATGTGACTCAACTAAGTGTTTTACTTGATTATAAGCTCATTCTAAGCCATAAAGGGTGTGTTTTGATATCAAATTCAAGTATAAAAATAGCGGTTTTTAGACCGTTATCACAACCCCACACTTAGAACTTTGTGTGTCCTCAAGCAAACAAAACAAAACTTGGCTTTCCACTTTTTCATCAAAATAGTTCAACAATCTCAAAATTCATTCTTCTCAAAACAAGTCATTACTTAATTGAGATTTTCAGTGGAATCTTTTCAAGATGCATACATGCTTTCAATACAATTTAGTTCACATGATCATATATTTCCAACAAATGTTTTACCTATGAATGATCAATCAACTAAGCATAGATGAAAGCATGGAATTTTGTCCATTCTCTCCAAGCAAGTGTTTCACTCAATCACTCAAGTGTTTAAGAGGGTACTCCAACTCTCTACTATTCACATGTCACCTGAAACAAAATTGCCCCTTCATATAATACAATTAAGATTCTCACATACAAATGCCATCACAAGGACTTTTTCAAGGTTTATAATGAGGCTGGGCTAATTAAGAAAAATTTGTTTTTCTGGAGCACAAAATCCTTGAGTTAAGAGAGCTATTTTAGCATTCAAAGTTCAAGTAGAAACTCTCTTCTTAACCAATTNTACTCATTCCCACCTTCTTCCCTTTTCTTTTATTTTTTTCATTGAGCTCATCTTTCATGCTTTTTCNTTTCTTCTTTTTCTTTTCTCATGCTTTTTCTTTTATTCAACACTTGAGCTCAATGTCTTTCTTTTGCCTTTCA
>NC_028358.1:22233049-22253836 GCF_000741045.1 Vigna radiata var. radiata | reverse complement strand
AACTCAAAATTCAATTGAATCAAGGTAAGGTACAAAAGAGAACCCCTAGGTTGCTTATATAGTTTTTGGAATGACTTTGGTGAAGAGTTTCAAGCAATGTGGCACTTGGAAGGCTCGAAGGTCTGTCCAGCAGCAACTGCAACGTCCCCTAGGTGCTTGGAGTCCCACATTGCTTAATTCTCTCATTCCAAAAGGGTTTATAAGCTTCCTAGCTTTCCTAGAGTTCAAAAACTAAAACTAGTCAAGGTTACTTACACTAAAAGCAATAACACTTCTTTCCTCTTCTTTTCTTTTAAGACCAAGCCATGGGAAGTCCCACATTGCTTGAGCTAAAAGGAAAACAAGGGTTTAAAAGCGTTTATTCTACTGGAACTAACGAAAGAAACAAAAGAGGCAAATACAAGCCCATGAAACCTATTATACTCTTTTTATGCTCTTTTGTCACTTTGAAAACTCTTCATTGTTGCCCCATCTATGATCATATCATCCCCCCTAGGTTGGAGAGGATTCGACCTCGAATCTTGAAAAACCTACAACAAAGAGAGATGAGTGACTTATTTGGTTTATAATCCAAAGGAACTCTTCCTGGATCAAATGTTAACCTGCAAAAAACATCAAACGTTTTGTGAATGAATTGATGTTTACCAAACAATGTATATGGAAAAGGAATATTTAAAGAATGGGTTTTTGAAATTGGGTTTATTTGCTTATGGAAAACTAAAATTCCTTCTTTAGAAAAACTTTTACTTTTTTCTTGAGTTAAGTGTAAACAAGAATACATTAACTAAGTTGTGGGTTGGAAATGGTGTGTGAAGAAGTGGTAATAAGATATGAGATAGGTGGGATATTTTCACAAAATTTTTTAGGAAAAGAAGAAAGCTTAATTATTGGAGAAAAGTATAAAGATGGAAAAGCTCCCCTAAATTTGCTTAAATCCTATAGAATGCTGGGAGTGGAAAGTGCCTTCAATAACACTTCTTGTGTATGTAGGACGTCTTCCTTCTCCTTTTCTCTCACAAGTTCTTCTTTTTCTTCCTTTTCTCGTTCTTCTCTTGCTTTCCTCTCATTTTCTTCTTTTTCTTTCTCATCTCTCTTTTTCCTCTCTTCTTTTACTCTCTCCTCTTGGCTATCTTGAATGTCCTTATTTAAACAAGGAAGCATAACCTTCTCGTTTGACTCACTTGATGAGGAAGAAAAGTTATAAGTTGGTGAAGGTAAGGAAGAGGTAGACTCATTAGTGATAATGGCTTCACCTTCAATGCATGTTGCCTTTTTATTTAGGCAGGTAGACGCTATATGACCATGTCCTAAGCATTTAAAACATTTAATGTGACTTGGTCTAGAAGGGGATGTAGGTGGGGAGGAGGAATGATTAGAAGAAAAAGGAGGACAAGATTTGTTAGTGGGCTCCCTAGAAACATCATTGGCTTTATCCTTTGATGATGAGGATTTGTAGAAAACATCTCTTGAAGATTTGGAAAATTTGTTGTGACAAGCTTCTCTTTTCAAGAGTTTCTTCTCTACTTTCATGGCCCTGTGAACCACTACATCTAAAGTCTCATCATCATGGAATTCAATTTTATCTTGGATGTTTTTATTGAGTCCACTAATAAATATAACTATTTTTTTATGATTATTTTCTTTAAGGTTAGTACGATGTAGGAGCACTTCAAGCTCGCGAGCATACTCCTCCACACTTCGTCTATCTTGAGTAAGTCGTTGGAGCTTAATCAAGAGGTCCCTATGGTAGTATGGAGGTACAAAATGCTGGAACAACAAGTCCTTGAAATGTTCCCAAGAGCTCGCGTGTGAGCCCCTAGTGATCCTAATTAGTCATTTCATGGCGTATCCCTCTAAAGGTAATGTAGCTAACTTTACACACAACAAACTATCTACACGATACAAATCAAAAATTTGGTCTACTTTAGCTATCCATTCTAAAAATACAATAGGCTCGACGTCCCCATTGAAAGTAGGCAAGTTCAACTTGGGGATTGCAAGGCTTTGTTCCAAGGTGTTATCTTCTTGATGCTTCTTTGGCGAGGGAAGATATACATTAAAAGATCTCTCTTCTTGATGCTTCTTCTTGGTATGACCAAGACCATGAGGTTGCATCCCCTTTGCTTTCGCGTCCTGGTCCAAGCGCTTGCTAATGGAGTCAAGCTGATGTTGCATTTGTTGCACAACCTTCATCAAGTCAAATTTGCTAGAAGCACTTCCATGATGGCTAGCGCCATTGGAAGAGTGAACCTGCAGACATTGTTTTCTAAAGCAAACAACAACAACACTTACACAAAAAACGGGTTAGAAAACAGTCCAAATACAACAGCAAAACTGAAGTAAACAACAAGCAAGGTTCACTCACAGCAGCACCAAAAAATTAGGCTCAAAACTCACGGTTTTTATAGTGAAACAGAGGAAGATCACTCCACTCACATGCACTTCTTTCAAAATAGTAATTTGCCTTACAACTCCACTTTGAGAGCACCAACTCAAGTCTAAAGCAAATGGAAAGATGTACAATCCAAGCTCAATACAAAGAAGCCAAATAAAGACAACACATGTTGGAAGCCAAAAAATGAATGAAAACTACAAGACAAATGATGAAAATTCAACCTAAAAAATCAAGAAACTTGGCACTAAATTAGGTGGTGTCGCAACCAGGATCGCGACGGGACGGCAAACCAAAAATCAAACGGGTTTAAGAAAAGATTTTGGGAGTCGCCACCATAATTTATTATGGAAAACTATGGAAAAACCCTAAAATATAAGCATGGTCTACGAAAAAGAGATTTTCAGGTTCGAGAATCGGTTACACGTACGGAAGGTATTAGCACCTTAGCGCGCCTGGCCAAAGGCAGTACCTCTAATTAAATATATAAAATTAATGTGGTTTTCCAAAATATTTAAATTTCCCCAAAAATGAAAGTAAAATAAAATAAAAGAAATCATTAGGAAACAAAAAAATATTTTTTGTTTTATGAACCCGACAAGGATTGACCTTAGTCCTACGTATATCCATTAATGGACAATCAGGGATCACATAGTTCTTTATCTACAAAAAGGTTTGAGTTTGTTTAAAAATTATTATGGATTGTTTGACATTTTTCGAAAAGTGAAAAGGTTTAGATTAACAAAATTGACCTTTTGGTTTTAAATATTTTGTGTATTTTTTTTGTGTTTAAAAAAATGGTGGAAAAAGAAGAAAAGAAACTGGCCATAGGCCGATACGCACTTATATTTAAAAAAATTCATGATTTTAAGAAAACATTGTCTGTGTGTAAAAAAAAAAAAAAACTTTGGAAGAAAATTTTAAAGTATAATAACAGGAGAAGAATATGAGTGTAGAGATGACATACCCTTTTACCTTCTGGAATTCCCTTAGTGCTTCCGCAGTGATTGTTGTTCACAGAACCCTTATGTGTGAGAATATATTTTTTTCTCTATACTCTCTCCTTCAATCTCTAATATTTCTAATTGTTTTCCTCTATTTTTTCCTTGGTCCCTTTTTTCTTTCACAAAGTGCATATTTATATACACTCATTGTAATATTATGACAATCTTGTCTTAATTGAGAATTAATTGACAATGAACAAAATAGGAAAAGAAATGGTCTTGATTGCAAGAAAAATAAATCAAATAATATTCAAGACATTGATTGTAATTATTGTTAGACAATATAATTCAAATTATTACCATATTAGACTAATATTTCAAAAACATTCTAAAGTGATGTGTCCTGCATTAAGGAAGATTATTTTATTATTTTCTTTTTCCTTTTTTCCTTTACCCACCATTAATTATTATTCTCTTATTATTTAATTTTGATTATTTACTTTCCCGGACGAAATTGGATGTTGACAGGTGGCATTAATCTAATGATTTGGAAGAGACAAAACGACAAGAAATAGGAGTCAAAACAGTGGCACAAAATGAACAAGACAGCAAAGAAAATTAACACAACCAAGAAGCAAAATCACATCAACATACTAAGTATACATGAAGAGCAAGACCTAATTAATGCTAGAAATAATTTTGGCAAACCTCAAACCAATATATTCTGTATTTTAGATGATAAAAGAGGCTTGAAAGTAATGCTCAAACACACTAAATACAACAAAGATGTCTCGGCCAACAACCACTCACTTTAAACAAGATATGCAAATTTTTTTTTTTTCTGTTTTGGTGCAGGATGCAGTGGATGTCTCGGCCAAGCAGGTTTTAACACATTAAGCGTGTTTGGTTAACATGCCAATTAGAGTTGACTAATGCCTCTATGGATACAGAAAATATAAGCAAGGTTCACACACTTAAATCCAATGATGATCAAGCTCAATTCAGCATACAAATATGGAGATGGAAAATACTCTTAGCTATGCAATTTTAGAAAATTACTCTAGAAAACTCCTAAAGAGGAAACACATATGACTCAATTCAAAGCTAAGCACTCAAGAAAGACACATATAATCCAGCCAAGACAAAGAATTAAAGCTGGAACAACAAGCAAAATGGAATAAGGACACCTACTTGTTAAAGACTTCCAATAGCATTGATGTTGTTTGAAGAAATGACTGCTTGCATAAGTCTCTGGACAGCCACGTTTTAGCACCTCCAAGCTTTGATTTGAAGTGTTTAGTCCTTGCTTAAGAGTATGGTGAGGCTCCAGCACTGTCCAGTGATCAATTTCAGCCACCACAATAACCAAACAACAAGCACAATGCAAACAGATTAGAAGTTACTCAAACAGGAAGCACTGGAATTAACACAGTGAAGAAAAAAATTACTGGGAACAGTACAAAATGAATTTGAACAAAGTAAAAACTATACATGAAAATAAACATCCAGACGAAACTTTTTAAAAAAATTGCATGCCAAACGAATAAGAAATGAGTTCAAACGAAGGCACATAATCTGATTGGAAATTCACGTAGCGTTGCGCGGAAATAAAAATGGCTGAGCGAAAATGGAAGCACATGTAAGCTATTATACTCTAGCATGCAATTCCTAAGAAGATCAAAAACCTAAGGCTCATGATACCATATGATGGGGAAGTGGAAGCCTAGAATGAATAGACTAAAATGGCATACAAGAAATGGAGAGAAATTAAAAGTGGAAAAGATTAGAGAAAGAGGAAACTTATTAAGTGAGGATACGCCACTTAAAGGAAGTTCCAAGATAAGCATCAAAGGAGAACCGCCACTTGCTTGAGCAAGATAAGGTCTGCCCAAAATAGGGACTTAGGAGAAAGATTACTATCTCAAAAAAGATTGCAAAAGTGCAAATCAACTCAAAATTCAATTGAATCAAGGTAAGGTACAAAAGAGAACCCCTAGGTTGCTTATATAGTTTTTGGAATGACTTTGGTGAAGAGTTTCAAGCGATGTGGGACTTGGAAGGCTCCAAGGTCTGTCCGGCAACAACTGCAACGTCCCCTAGGTGCTTGGAGTCCCACATTGCTTAATTCTCTCATTCTAAAAGGGTTTATAAGCTTCCAAGCTTTCCTAGAGTCCAAAAACTAAAACTAGTCAAGGTTACTTACACTAAAAGCAATGACGCTTCTTTCCTCTTCTTTTCTTTTAAGACCAAGCCATAGGAAGTCCCACATAGCTTGAGCTAAAAGGAAAACAAGGGTTTAAAAGCGTTTATTCAACTAGAACTAACGAAAGAAACAAAAGAGGCAAATACAAGCCCATGAAACCTATTCTACTCTTTTTATGCTCTTTTGTCACTTTGAAAACTCTTCATTGTTGCCCCATCTATGATCATATCACTCATCTCCTCCACAGAACTGTCGATAATAGGAGGCATCTATAGCCCTCCTATTCCTTTGGTATGGTGGAACAGAAGTGTCCACCCCAGCCTGTTGGCATAGAAAGGTAATCAGGGACGGATGTCCCAATGGCATCCTACTACTCACAATAGTAGTGCAACTCTGAATCTCATTGGCGATGACCTCACCAACGTTCACATCCATCTGCCTCAGCATACAGTAGATGAAGATAATCCTGTGTGTGGTGATATCAGAAACATGGGAGCACGATTGAATATTGGCATGAGTAAATGTCATCCAATACTTTGCCAGAGGAGTCAGATCTGCCCTCTTGATGTTGATGGGCACTCCATTTGGGTTCCTCTGAAAATGTCCTCCAGGGACACACATAACCCTCTTAATATCAGCAATGTCTTTGAACTTCGCTGTATATGCCGCATACTGGCACTGCTCACCTGACCCCTCAGTGCCTAAAAGGTTGTTGATGGTGTTGGGGTCATACCGGATGATCTGCGCCCTAACATAGCTCATATATTTCCCCACTGACACATCTCCTCTGGTTAATGCATTTGCATAGAACTCCTTCACAAGTTCTATACTAGGTGGCGCAGGATATGTAGCCAACTTCTCCTAGTTCCTTCTCTCAATCTCCAATCCAAACTGAGGAGCTAGGTTTGGGATGAAAATAGCCTTCCTCTCCATCAACAGTCTTCTCTCCTGAACAGTCACATAATGCTCCTCATGTTTCCTGGAAAGGAACCTAGGAGATAGAATCTTCTCGGCCTCTCCGGCTCTTTCCTCTTGTTCCCCATAGTCTTCACTCTCCTTGATGATGACGACATCCCTACATCAAATAAAGTTTCATAAAACTACAGAGATTCATCATTAGAGGTTAGTAAATCATCAATTAGACTCCTAATTAAGCACTGTCCAACACTGAGGGAAGAACAGGACCCCTCAGCATCCCTGCATCAAGAAATCAGGCAACAAAATCTTACGCCCACCGCTCAACGGTCAAACGAACCGCTCAGCGGCGACGTCAAGGGTTTCAAAATAACCCTTTCCTAAATGCCCTAATCTCCACTCTATCACCAATTTCACAATTCTAGACCAAATTTATGCAGTTTAATCGGTTCAAAAGGTTTCTATTTCATCAAATCATGCATAGAAATCAAAAGCCCAAATTTCTCATGTTCCTACACATGTTCTTCATCAAATTTCAATTTAGAAACCCTGGGAATGAAATTGCATGACTTACTTGAGTGGAGATCCTTTAAATGCTTGCAAACTCTTCTCAATTGATGATAAATGCCTCCCAATGCAAAGCTCTCACCAAAAACCCCAAACTTTTGAGAAGGGAATGGTTGAAAGATGAGATTTTTGTGAATGGGTGAATGGAAAATTGAAGAAAAATCTTTGGAAAGCACTTGGAAGTGAAAAGAGAAGTGCTATGGTTTGTAGAGACCGCTTGGGCGAAATCCAGAGAAGATTTTTCAAAGTGCAAAAACCCTAAAACACTGAGCTTTTAAAAAGCTCATGTTGGGTCTGCGCCACCACCGCTCAGCGGTGAGCGTTTTTTAAAAAAATATTCTCCCTTCTTTGATTGCCTTTGCGTGATCAAACCTATAGTACTTGATTTCTACTTTCAATTTTATATGCCCTTCCCCTCTCATATGCAACATTCAAATCATGCACTAGAACAAAGTTAAAAACAAGAAAATAATCAACTGGGTTGCCTCCCAGGTAGCACTTGTTTAACGTCACGAGCCTGACCTAAACCTTCTAGCACTCATCAGTAAGTGCCTCCCATCACCTCTCAGTAGGTGTACTTAGCTTTATCCTTCAGTGGATACATAAAAAATTAGCATCCCTTAGTAGATGCTACCCAAAAATTGTTTAAAATATCCAAAAGTTACATGTCCAAAATAAAATAAAATAAAACTAATGTTTTACAACACATATAATTTCCTCCAGCAAATCACGTCTTCTCCTTCATGTTGGTATCTTCATCAACCCAACTCATCAACTATCTTCTGTCCACCCTTCTGATTGCTCTGGAGTATGGTATTCTAATCTCCACCACTCCTTCCTTTTTAAGCTTTTTCACATTCCACTCCTTATTCTTGTATCTTACTTTTGAACCAGGTGGGAGTGGTGTGTCCTTTGAGTGGATTGTTCCTCCTTTGTCTACCTCTTCATCCTTAGGTACCTGCAAAATATTACAACTATTAGTATCAGTACCTTTAGATTCGTCTGCTGCAGCTCTTCCCCTTGACTTTCTGTATTTGGCTCTCTTCCTTATCATCATCTTATTCTCTTTAGAGCCATTATACATTAACACCTGTTCTTGATCCCTTAGCATGATCCTCCCGTCATGGATTCTAATAACCATTTTAGAAGTCATCATAAAAGTCTTCCCAAAATCAATGGAATTCTTCCATCATTCTCCATATCCACGACTACAAAGTCAATCAAGAACTCCAACTGCTCAATACGAACAATTGCATCCTCCACCATACCAACTGGCCTCTTAATAGAACCATCCGCAACTGTCAGAGAAATATTAGATGGTTTTAATACTAGCCCTCTAATTTTCTTCAGATAACTCAAAGGTATCATATTAATACTAGATCCAGAATCTATCATAGCTCTTCCTATATTCACATCATTAATAACACATGGAAGAGTCAAACTCCCTGGATCCTTCATTTTGGGTGGATGATGTTTCTTTCTAGGTTGTACATGTACTCCCTGTTCTTCTTCTTCATATAGATTCATCACCTCTCCAAGATAATATTTTATTTTCTTGGAGTAAACAAGACTTTGGGGAAGAGTTTCAGTTAAAGGAACAATAGTCACCTGATTAAAAATTTCCCTGAATGGCTTACAGTGACTTCCTCTTCTCTCATTTTCTCTCTTTTGTTCCTCATTTCAAAATTTTTTGTCAAACCTCTCCTCTTCTTTCTCTTGCTCACTGCTCCCAATCTCCATATTCTCACTCATTTCTTCATCTTCCTCCTCACTACTTTCTTCCTCAATAGCTTCCTCTTCTGCTTTTCTTTTGCCCCTTGTTACAACAGCTTTGCACTCCCAAAGGACTCTTAGGCCTTATCTTTCATGTAAATTGGTCTTATAAGAATTGAAAAGAAATAAATTTTGTAGTGTGAATGCAAAACGAAAATAAACATGCAAATGCAAGTGAATCAATTGGCAAAGAAAAGATATGAATGAATGGAGTTGTTGGGGTTTACAATTTCATCCTATCTGCACTCTTATATCTATGAGGAAACAGGTAGGCTTTCTTTTACACCAAGAAGGGGGTGAATTGGTGTTAGTTCAAAATCAAAATCTTTTCACAATCTTAGTATGAAAATTCAAAGCTTTTGATCTTTCCTTGAAATGCAAGTAATGAAAATTCAATGCAGTGGAAAAACGGAGTTGACTGCTAAACAAATATAGTCGACAGGAAATAAAGAGTGCAAGGATAGAGAAAATTAAACACGGGTTTTTATACTGGTTCAGCCAACAATGCCTACATCCAGTGTCCTTCCAACTCGGGAAGCAAATGCACTATAATGGTTGCAGTTTTTACAACATGGAATTTATAAAAGCACCACACAAAAATATAAATCTCCTCTCTAACCCAAAACCAAATATAGATGCACACACAAAACCAGAATTGTAGCAAGAATCCCCTCTTCTGCAATCTGCACTCACGTCGAACAATCCTCAACGTGTCACCAGCACTCTTCACAGGATGCCAAGCCTATCACAGTAAACTTCATAGGTTGCCAAGCCTTCAATCAAATGTAGCAGTCTTCACAGGATGCCAAGCCTTCAAGATCAAACAGAAGCACCTTCTTTGTGCAGATATTGATCAAACAGTATGAGCAATTGACTCCTTCCTTTGAATCTCTCTCAAGCAAGATCACTACCGTCTTCTTGGAGAATTCTTGGAGCTACAAAGAATTCAATATGAAATAGGAAAATGAAAATATCAGATCACAAAAGTCCCAGAACAATTCGCGTTCTGTCTATTTATAGTTTTTTGTTATATCATATTGCTTCTCAGTCGAATAGCCTACTAATACAGTCGACTGTATTAAAATAGTTATAACAGACAGTCAACACAAAGGCTCCTCAGTCAACAAAATCAATGCACATTTATTATAGTTTACCAGGTCATACAGTCTTAACTAACTTTTGAAAAATATAGTCGTTGGAGTGCGTAGGCTTAACAAAATTTCAAACAGAACAGAAACACAGTCGAATATATGATCCATAATGTCGACTGACACATGAAAAACCACTTTGAAATTCTTTTCAACTCAAAATCTCACATAGCACTGGTTTACAAAATCTGTACAAAGATTTTAGCACAGTCGAATCCATTATGAGTGTATTCGACTAGACTAGAACTTTGTCACAACAAATATAAGTTCATAAGGTGCTTGTGATCTTTTCTTTCTGAAATGTTTAGTAATCAAAAACATTTTATTTCACATTTCAATATAAGCATGTTCCACAAATATAACACTCAATCAATCATAGGAACATACAATGTAAATTAACAAAACATGTTCAGCAGATATGACAAACATTTCAGAACAAGAACATGTAATACTAGAACATGTGTATTGTTATTAAGCATTATGTTGTCATCATCAAAAACTAGTTTGATATAGAGTCTGTGTTGTCAACAATCTCAACAGTGTTGTCATCATCGAAAACCAGAGCATTGTGAGATTAAAGTTTAACTAAACCAATGCTTCCCTTATTAACAATCTCAACACATTCAATATACATAAAGAGTTAAGAGTTCATGCAATCATCTTAGGATTAACTATTTGTGTTGGAGTACGATACAAGGCTTAAACATTTAATCAATTTTTATACTTAAGTCATATACAAGGCTTAAAGATGTTGAAAATTTGATAACTATTGCAAATGACATTAGTTGTCCTATAACATATGTCAAGTCACAATCGAACCATTACCATTATACCACTATCCTCTTAATTAGATGGTGTTGTCAATAGCTATCAATTAGAATTTTTAGGCAATGCTTATTCAACAATAGAGGATATTGATGCAAGTGAAGAGACATCAATTCTTCATAACTAAACAATTAATAAAGGGAACATTTTTGTAAATGACAGCGATTGTCCCATGATGTGGGCTAATTAGATCAAGTCATGAATTCTTGTAGACAAATGTTCTTTTTGCACTACTTTTCTTCTTGCCGTTTTCTTTTTCACATTTTTTGCTACTGAACTGATTTGGTTTCATAGGAGTTGTATGATATGTTATTATGTTTTGGTTCTTATTATGGTGTTGGACTTTGTCGCATGTATATCCTTTTCAACCTACTCCAGCACCGGTGCCAACACCCTTGGCTGGTTGAATGTCAAATCCAACAGCTGTTGCACATCCTACAGTTTCCGGTGGAGCTATAGGTCTTGGTGCACCGTCAATCCCGGGTATTATATTCTTTTGCTTTCTTTCGTTCTCTAACTCTTAATGACTAGTTGAACTTAGGATGTTGTTTGGTTTATAATCTTTGACCTCTGATGTTTTATTGCCTCTGATATTTGACCTCTGATGTTTTCTTTATACAATGTATTCACTAAGGCCTTTAAAGTGTGGGATCTTAGTGCTTGTTCAATGCCCTTTCAGGTTGTCCTTTCTCACCTTATTTGTTAATCACCAAACCCTCAGAACTGTTGAGTTTGCAATGGTTGAAAACAAAACTAATGATAATCAATTCAAGCTGCTCTTGTCAAAGATCCAGGTGTTTCTGTCAACCGTGTGATTTAGAGTCCTGATGGGGCTTTATTTGGTAAAAGCTTTTTAATTCTTCGTGATTTTTGTGATGTGAGTAATGTATACTGTCAAAAGTCAACTAAAGGAGTCTCTCAATTATGAGTTTTTCTATTGAGCAGGAGTTGCTTACTTAAGGCACATTGTTCAGATATACTCTTACCATGGCGAGGATGAAGTCCGATAGCATTTAGAGGTATATGCACATGCAAACACTTGAACAATGAAGAGTTCTTTTTGCTTAATTTAGGTTTTATTGACTCCTTTGTGTAATTGTTTACTTGAACTTAAATAGATTGATGCTCATGCCAGTGGAGTTAATGACTTAGCATTTTCACACTCGAATAAGCAGTTATGTGTCATTACCTATGGTGACGATAAGACCATTAAGGTAGGTCTGTCAAATTTTGAGCTTAGTTTTATGATGTGAAGATAACATGTGTCTAATAAGTTATTTGTTAAGCCCCTGGCAAGTGTACCAGATCGTTATCAAGTAATATAATTGGTAACCCAATATCGTGCTTCCCAAAGGACTCTTAGGCCTTACTTTTCATGTAAACAAATCGCGTAAGACTTGAGAAAAGAATTAAGTTGGTGGTTGTATGCAAAGAACAAAAATAAACATGCAAATGCAGTTGATTCAATTGGCTTTGAAAAACTATGGATGAATGGTGTTGCTGGGGTTTACAATTTCATCTTATCCACTCTCATATATTTACTTTTCTTATTTACTTCACTTATTTATCTAATTGCCATGCAAACTTTCTAGCCTACCCTTAACCCAATCCCTTGGTGAAAAGAGCCTATTATTAATTACCGGCTTGTTATCCCTAGCCTCCCCTAGTAACCAATAACGCAATGCGAACGGAAGCAAAATACAATTGATCGTCCTACCCCTATCCCTAGGCGATATTAGCATAATCAAGGAATTTCTCACGAGTTCATGACATTACCGTACATCCCCATATCGATAAAGACAAACAACATTTACTGAATGAGTTAAACAATAAAAGCATTTAGCAGAGATGAGAACCCAACAATTGATAAACAAGTATATGACAAGCATATGAAATAAATAAGATTTTGGATATATGAGAGTTTCAAAAGATTACATTGTTCCCCAACAACAAAGGGTTTAGTTCACCATTGTCATGGTGAAACTACGTGAAAATAATGAAAGAATGGAAAAGCAAACCCTAGATTTGATAAAAAGGAGCCTAAGCATCCAAGAAATCTCCTCAAAGGTGTGTGGAATAGTTCTAGACGTTCTCTCTGCCAAAAGAATCCCCTTCTAATTCGCACTGGGGCTATATATAAGCCCAAAAAGATAACAGAAAAATTACAGAATCTAGTTCATAAAAACAAACAACCACCTAGGTGCCTAAGTTCACCGCTCAGCGGTTTTCCTCTTGCCGCTTTGACCTCTCAGCGGTCAGTTCTACCCCTGAGCGGTTTCCCTCTAATCGCTCTGAGCGCTCAGCGGACCATTATGGCGCTCAGCGGCTTTCTTGACCCTTCTTTTCATCATTTTTCTCCTTCTTTCATGGGTCTAAGTCCACCTTGCTTCACTTCCATCTTCAATTCACCTTAAAACCCTGCAAAACAATGTAAAACAAGCATAATATCTCTAAAACCAACTTTTGACTCTCACAAGACACAACTAAGTGTTTTACTTGATTTAAAGTTCATTCTAAGCCATAAAGGGTGTATTTTAATATAAATTTTAGGTTTAATACCTATTTTGGTCCCTCCTTTCGGAGGGTTTGTTCAAAGTGGTCCCTCCTTTTTTCAAAAGTTCACTTTAGTCCTACCTTTCGCAAAAACTATTCAAGTTGGTCCTTTTTGGTAACGATGTTAAGTTCACTAACGGCAGAGCTACCAGGTGTGTAATGTTTGATGATGTGGCATTGTAATTTGTTTTTAAAAAAATATATAATGATGATGTGTAAATGAATATAATTAGGGTTGAGAATTAATTCTGACTATTCCTAATTACTCTCTCAACACACATTTGGGGTAATTAATTATGACTATCCCTAATTACTCTCAAATTGGGAATTTCCATTCTCAAAAATCAAATGCAGAAACCTTTCTTCTTCCTTGTGCCGCCACCCTCATGTGACCTGGGTCATTCTGAGGCTAAGTGTTTTACCAAGAGCATCGAGGTAATTAAAAACAATCCCTCTCCATCTGTCGCTATGAATCATGAAAAAGAGAACCTTCTATCTAGGGGCAATTCTTCGAGATCCAAGATGGTGCCAAATGACGCAATGGGCAACCATGGATTCAAGGTTCGAGACCTTGGGAAAATTTTGCGTCTTGCTTGGGCTCAAGAGCAAGGTTACTTGGAAGAGTTTTGTTGTGCCAATACGAAAAATTGTTGTGGTCAGAGTGAACGGTTAGATAAACCAAGAATTCTAGAGGCAAAGTTGCCCTCAGTTTCTAGAGGCCTTGATTTAAATGTTGTTTCAGTTCCAGATTCTCGGCCTCCATCTTATCATCACCGTGCCACCATTGCTTTTGCTTGTTCAAGCCACCGAACACAACAAAACCTCCTCCATGGCATCTGTAGAATTACCATCTTCATCACGCGAAACTCCTCGCATCTCAACCTGAAACGCAGAAAACCAGAAACCAAACAAAACCCAGAAACGTGAAACCATCTCCTTCCTCGCATCCTCATTGTGAGAGCGAAACCCTAAACGCGACATTCTCCAATCTGCGAGCAGCGCCTCCGCATAGGGAAGATTTCAAATCCCAATTGAAATCGTAAATTTGGGTCAAAAATTGAGAACTTAGGGGTTTGATTTTAGGGTTTTTGAAATTGGAAATCTTTCTTTTGGGATTTTTATTCTTGATTTTTCTGGTGTTGCGATTGGAGGGGTTGAGATTTTCATTTATAGATTTGATTTTTGTGATGGTTTCTATGGCGGCTGACGGTAGTGGCCATGAGGGTGGCGGCATAAGGAAGAAGATAGGTTTCTGCATTTGATTTTTGAGAATGGAAATTCCCAATTTGAGAGTAATTAGGGATAGTCATAATTAATTACCCCAAATGTGTGTTGAGAGAGTAATTAGGGATAGTCAGAATTAATTCCCAACCTTAATTATATTCATTTCACATCATCATTATATATTTTTTTTAAAACAAATTACAATGCCACATCATCAAACATTACACACCTGGCAGCTCTGCCGTTAGTGAACTTAACGTCGTTACCAAAAAGGATCAACTTGAACAGTTTTTGCGAAAGGTAGGACTAAAGTGAACTTTTGAAAAAAGGAAGGACCACTTTGAATAAACCCTCCCAAAGGAGGGACCAAAATAGGTATTAAACCTATGAAAATAACGGTTTTTAGACCATTATCACAACCCCAAACTTAGAACTTTGCTTGTCCTCAAGCAAACAAGACAAAACTTGGCTTTCCATTTCTTCATCAAATCATTCACACTTTTCAAAATTCCTTTTTCTCACAACAAGTTATTATACACTTTAGATTTCAGTGGAATCCTACAAAAATGCATGCAGGCTTTCTATCCAATTTAGTTCACATAATCAATCTTTTTCAAACAGATGTTTTGTTCATGAATGATCAATCAACTAAGCATAGATTTAAGCATGGATTTAACAATTCTCACCAAGCAACTGTTTCACTCAATCACTCAAGTGTTTAGGAGGTCATTCTATTCTCTACTGATCATATGACATACACATGCAATTCAATCAATTATCAAGATTAAGTCAATATCATCCATGATTCCCTATGAACAATGCACACAATAATAAAACTCTGAAGCTCAATACCTCACACAATCATGCTTTTTCACTTCTCATTCATGAATCCTGCTTAGCATCAAAATCACAATCATGAATCACTTACTCATTTGTTCACATAGTTAGTGAACCATGAACCTGGATATCAGTATTCACACATTCTCAATCATCATCCACAATCAATCATTAGTAGTAAATAACTCATCATGCAATAAGATTGAACCATTATCTGAATAAGTGTACAAGCCAAGCATAGACACAAACATAAACTTAACCTACACTACTAATTCAAAGTACAAAGAAAAAGAAAAAGAAAAATCCTTGTTCAAATGCTGGCATCCATCAGTTGATGCCCTCAGCGCAAATCATCATCTGAATCATACTCAACCTCCTCCTGGGCATCCTCAAAGTCTTCATTCTCCTGGTCATCATCTTGTCCGCCTCACGTCCCAGCTGCTCTAGGCCCACTAGCCTGTGCCTGCCCTTGAGGCCAAGCCATCACACAACAGAACTCGTCCATAGTCCACCTGTGCACTGGTGGCTGATCATAAAGTCCTACAATCATCTCGGCAGTGACCACCTGCCCTCTGCAAAGGGACTCCATCCTCGCCTCCATCATGGACATGTACATGTCCCTCATCTGAAAAGGCTCAGGCTGCTGCGCCGGTGCATCTGCAGGCTCATCCTCCTGCTGGGTTGCTGCCCTCCTAGGACGTCTCCTAGGAACTGCTCCAGCTAGCTGGTCCTCCCTACAGTACTGACGAAAATAGGAGGCATCAATAGCCCTCCTTAGCCTCTCAAAGGGTGGAACTGTAGTGTCCACTCCTGCTTGTTGACACAAGTATGTAATTAGGGACGGATGTCCCAGTGTTGTCCTGCTGCTCACAATGTTGGCGCAACTTAGAATTTCGCTGGTAACGATCTTACCAACGTTCATGTCCATATGCCTCAGCATACAATAGATGACCAGGATCCGATGTAAAGTGATGTCAGAAACATGAGAACATGGCTGGTTGTTGGCATGAGTAAATGTCATCCAATATTTGGCTAAGGGAGTTAAATTTGCCCTAAGGTTGTTAATCGGTGCTTCATTAGGGTTTCTCTGAAAATGCCTCCCAGGGATGCACATCACTCGCTCAATGTCCTCATAATCCCTGGCTTCCCCTCGTATAACAGCATACCAGCACTGCTCTCCTGGCCACTCAGTCCCTAGGAAGGCGTTAATGGTGTTAGGATCATAGCTAATTAAATGCCCACGTACATAGCTCATGTACCTCCCTGCAGATACTCCTCCCCTAGGCAAGGTGTTAGCGTAGAACTCCTTCACTAACTCAATACTAGTTGGTGTTGGATATGTCGTCAATCTCTCCCAACCTCGCCTCTCAATCTCCAAACCAAACTCTGGAGCTAAGTCACGGATGTACATAGCCTTCCTCTCCATTAGCGAATGCCTCTCCTGGACTGTAGCATAATGTCCTTCATGTTTCCTTGAAAGGAACCTAGAAGAATAGAATCTCCTGGGTCTCTCTGGTTCTTTCCTTTTGTTTCCCTTTGTTTTCACTCTTCCTGAGGTAGACATTCTTGCATTAAATCAAATTCATCCAACAATATTCACAGCAACATCATTAGAGGTTAGTGCATCATCAATTTTATAACTCAGATCATACAATTCTTGAGGAAAAACAGGGCCCCTCAACAAACAAACATCCAAAAATTTCAACATTTAGGCAAATCTGCTGCAAACCGCTCAGCGTCCAAGAAGACCGCCCAGGCAGTTTGCCTCAAGCCGCGCCACCACTCAGCACCAAAACAGACCGCTCAGCGGTGGCGGCTAGGGTTTTTCAAAAACTTTTCCTAAATGATCCTAATCTCCACTCTTTTTACTAATTTCATCAATCCAGACCAAAATCATGCAATTCAATCGGTTCATACAGTTTCTATTTCAACAATCCATGCATGGAAATCAAAAGCCCCAATTTATCATGTTCCTAAGCATGTTCATCAACAAATCCCAAATTAGAAACCCTAAACATGAATTTGCATACTTACTTGAGTGGAAACTTTGAATGCTTGCAGAAAAATTGATCAATTGATGATGAATGTCCTCTCCGATGCAAGTCCCTCAACCAAAAACCCCAAACTTTGACTCAACAATGGTAGAAAATTGAATTTTTGGTGAGTGTGTGATGAGAAAGTGAAGAAATTTCTCTAAAAAGCTCTTGCAAAGAAGGGTTTCAAAGTGAAGAACTTAAAAAGCCGCTCAACTTTTAAGCAAAGCCAAGACATGTCGCGCCGCAACGGCTCAGTGGTAAAATGGATCGCTCAGCGGTCTGCGGTTTTTTCCACTTCTCCTTCTTTTCTTTCTTTTGAGTAATCCTACCTTATAGCACTCAATTTCATCCTTCAATTTTTCAATTATATGCCTTTCCCCTCTTAGATGCAAAAATTTAAACATGCAATGCACTTAACACAAGATTTAGAAACAAAACAATCAACAGGGTTGCCTGACCCAAACCTGCTCAGCACCCATCAATAAGTGTTCCTTCCAACACCCTTCAGTATGTGTACTTACCTTGTATCCTTCAGTGGACACATAAGAGTTTTAACATCCCTCAGTAGATGCTACCCAAAAAGTGTTCAAAAGTTCAATAAATTACATGTACAAAATCAAATAAACCTAAAACTACAAATGTTTATACATAGTGGGATTTAAATATAATCAAGTCATTCCATCCTGGTTGGGATCTTCATCAACCCAACTCATCAGTTGCCTTCTATCCACTTTCTTTATGGCTCTTGTGAATGGTTTTCTGATTTCCAGTTTACCATATTCCCGAATCTTAATAACAAGCCACTTCTTATTCTTGAATCTCACTTGTGCTCCTATTGGAAGTGGTGTATATTCGGAGTGGATAGTGCCTCCTTTGTCAACCTCCTCATCTTTAGGATTGGTACCTGATGTGTTGTCCTCTAGTGCAGCTTCTCTACTTGTCTCTTTGAATCTGGCCCTCTTCTTCATTTTCACTTTCTTTCCTTTAGAGCAATTAACACGTATTCTTGATCTTTCAAAGTTATTATTCCATCATGGATACGCATCGCCATTCTAGAAGTCCTCATAAAAGGTCTTCCTAAAATTAATGGAATCCTTCCTTCATTTTTAATATCCATAACTACAAAGTCAATCAAGAATTCCAACTCCTCAATACGGACAATTGCATCCTCCACCCTACCAGTTGTCTTCTTAATAGAACCATCTGCAATTGTTAAAGTAGTATTAGCTGGCTTTTGCACTAACCCTTTAATTTTCTTCAAGTAACTCAAGGGCATTAAATTTATGTTAGACCCAGAGTCTATCATTGCTCTTCCTATGTCCACATCATTTATCACGCATGGAAGAGTTAACAATCTTGGATCCTTCATTTTAGGTGGATGATGTTCTTTTCTTGGCTGCACAAACACTTCCTGTTCTTCTTCATCTGCATCTAAATCTATCACCTCTCCAAGGTAATAATTAATTTTCTTAGAATAAACAGGAATTTGAGGATGATTTTCTTCTATAGGAACCATAGTAACATGTCTGAATATTTCTCTCATCTGTCCATTGTGACTATCTCTTCTTTTCTCAACTTCTTCAAATCCCTCTTCTTCTTTCTCTTCTTCACCAAGCTTGTCATTCTCACTTACCTCTTCTTCATCACTGTTAATCTCAATCACTTCCTCCTCTGCCTTTCTTTTCTCCCTTACTACAACAACACGACATTCTTCTTTAGGATTAACATCAGTATTAACCCTAGATTGATTCTTCTCTATGATTTCAATCCTCTTTGACAGTTGACCAAGTTGCATCTCCAAAGATCTAAAGTTGGCCTGATTACTTGAATGTTGAGAATTATAATCCTTCATGAATTTGTCAAATCTATTAGAAAAGTCTCTAACATTCTCAGTCGATTTATTTATTTGCTGCCACAAAGGAGAAGATTGTTGTTGTTTGAAGCCTCCTGTTTTCCCTGATGGGTTATTCTGTTGTTGACCAATACTTGGATGATTCTTCCAACCTTGGCTAGGATTGCCTTGGTTGAAATTCCCTTGCCTGTAATGGAATTGGTTCCCCATGTGTTTAGCTTCCTGCTGCATCTCCTCAGGTATAGCACATTGACCACTGATATGGTCACCACCACAAAGATCGCATAGCTGTTGTGCTTTGGAGACATTACGAATCTCCTTTGGAAGTTGTGAGAGGATCTTTGTCAATGTATCTAGCTTTTGGTTCAAAAGATGATTTTGAGCTAGCATTGCGTCATCTACAGGTAAGTGCAAGACTCCTCTCTTTTGTGTTGGTGCGCCCCTTTCACTGTACGCTTCTTGTCCATTAGCTGACATACTCTCTATCAAGTCATAGGCTTCATCCTCAGTCTTTTGTTTGATATCACCTCCAACTGAGGGGTCAAACATCATCTTAGACTGCATGTTCAGTCCACCAAGGTAAGTAAGAACAAGGGTTGTCTTGTCAAACCCATGAACTGGTGTTTTCCTAAGTAGGCCTTCTAATCGCTCTTATGCTTGACTTAGAGTTTCTTCCATGCCTTGCTTAAATGACGAGATCTCTAGTCTTCCCTGAGTAACTTTAGACTGTTTTAAATTTTTGTTGACAAACTTTGTAGCCACAGTCTCCCATGTAGTAAATGTCCCTTCAGGGAAGGAATTAAGCCATGTCTTAGCATTGCCTCCCAATGAGAACAGGAACAAGCTAAGCCTCACTCTATCATTTGATACACCTGCCATCTTCACTGTATTGCATATCTCACTAAATGCTGTCAAATGGTCATAGGGGTTCTCATTTGACAGGTTGTGGAACTGATTGCTTTGCACCAACTGTATAAATGCTGGATTCATCACCATGTTGGTCGTTTGATCTGTAGGCATGGCTATGCTGTTAAAATGGAAAGGGCCAACCGCATTTGATTGGTCTGCAAGAGTACATCTTGGAGGAGTTCTTTTATTCATCTCCTCTGTTATTCTAAACAGTGAAGGTGATAATAATCTTTCAGGGGAAGGAAACAAATCCCTAGATGGGCTTTGACTCTCCTTCTCCCCCTAGCCTCGCTTAAGCCTTCAAGAAGAGGTTGCGCATTTTTCTTGCTCCTAGTATGTCTGGGTACCTGCTGCATGCACAAAAAATACAAACCCTAGTAGCACGGGTCCCCGGCAATCAAGTCAAACTTAATCAGTTTACACTACTAGATAAGTTAAACCACGAGTCCCCGACAACGACGCCAAAAACTTATTAAGCCCCTAGCAAGTGTACCAGATCGTTATCAAGTAATATAATTGGTAAACCCAATATCGTTCTTCCCAAAGGACTCTTAGGCCTTACTTTTCATGTAAACAAATCGCGTAAGACTTGAGAAAAGAATTAAGTTG
>NC_028358.1:22229206-22232924 GCF_000741045.1 Vigna radiata var. radiata | reverse complement strand
AAACTATGGATGAATGGTGTTGTTGGGGTTTACAATTTCATCTTATTCACTCTCATATATCTACTTTTCTTATTTACTTCACTTATTTATCTAATTGTCATGCAAACTTTCTAGCTTACCCTTAACCCAATCCCTTGGTGAAAAGAGCCTATTATTCAACTTAAGGTTTGGGTTAAGGGTAGGCTAGAAAGTTTGCATGACAATTGGATAAATAAGTGAAGTAAATAAGAAAAGTGGATATATGAGAGTGGATAAGATGAAATTGTAAACCCCAACAACACCATTCATCCATAGTTTTTCAAAGCCAATTGAATCAACTGCATTTGCATGTTTATTTTTGGTCTTTGCATACAAACACCAACTTAATTCTTTTCTCAAGTCTTACGCGATTTGTTTACATGAAAAGTAAGGCCTAAGAGTCCTTTGGGAAGAACGATATTGGGTTTNNCAATTATATTACTTGATAACGATCTGGTACACTTGTCAGGGGTTTAACAACTACAATTCTTCATAAATATAAACAATTCATGGAACAAAACAAAACTGTTTGAATTACTTTATCTCAAAACATGTCTTTTTTAACGTTTTTTTTTTAGGTTAAAAGCTCTTTTTGGTCCCAGTTTTGGTTGGGAAAATTCGAAATGGTCCCCATGTTTTTTTTGTGTTCAATTTGGTCCTAAAGAACGTAATTAGAGTTCAATTTAGTCCTTTTCAGTAACTCCGTTTAAATTGATAACGGCAAGTTGTCCAGATGTGCAACTGCATTGTGAGGTGTCATTTATTGGTTGACTTAGAGTCTTTTGTGGCATTGTCAGTTGGAATAAGGATTTTTTAAATAGAATTTGTGATTAGGGTTATTATTTTGGGAATAAATTCAAGTTAAGTATTTGTGAAATTTTTATCGTGGTTTAGGAGGGAAACTTGCGAGATTGAGAAGAACATCTTTGGGGGCGAACACCAGTGACGTGCTATTCCAATCGGAAGCAATCATCTTAGGGAAATCAAATTTGCAAAATCAGATTTGCAAGATTGAGGTGAAAAGGAGGTGGATTCTCAAATTAGGGCTTTTATTTTGTTCTATGAAAGCCACAGTGACGTTGGAGGTTAACCAATCTTCTCCCAATCTTGATGGTTAATGAGTCATGTCTGCTTCCCAATCTTCTTCTTCTTGTTGCAATAAATGGGTTCTTCTTTGTTTCTCCCAACAAGTTAAAGTTTTTACTAACCCAAGTCTGTGAACAATGTCCAAGTTTCTTCTTTTTCCTTGTTGGTTCTCTTCAATTGTAAAGTTAGAGTTGTTGATGGTGTGATTGAAACTGTTGACAGGGTTTTGATAAAAAAAGGGTGTGTGAATGTGATTTTGGTCACTTCGTATGAAATTTTTTGGAGTCTTTGGGGCTATAATTGCGGTGGTGGCCTGAGGATTTAGGTGTGGCGGCACTAGGGTTAAGTGACTGGTTGGGTTGAAGGTTGAAGAAGATGGTGATGTGGCTCTTTGTTTTGTAATGAATGAAAGTTGTTCAATCTAGTCCCCATTTCTGTTAATTATTTCCAAATGTGGTCCCTATGATGATGACTGATCTACTCCACGTCAGAGCATAAATGACAGTTCACTCTCTAATTGCACATTTGGACATCTCACCGTTAATGATTTAAACGGAGTTAGTGAAAAGGACTAAATTGAACTCCAATTACGTTCTTTAGGACCAAATTAAACACACAAAAAACATGAGGACCATTTCGAATTTTTCCAACCAAAACTGGGACCAAAAAGAGCTTTTAACCTTTTTTTATATATAAACTGGTATAATTTCTTAACTATGAATTACAATTAATCATAACATCCCAAATATACAAACTGCCTAATATTTTTACTGATATTAATCATTTAATAAATAAGTTAATATTTTGTATTAATAACCAATATTTTGTATTAATAACCTTTGAGCAGCAAACAAAAACTATTCAAATAATCTGCTTAATTGGATATCCAACTCCTTCATTAATCTACAAATGACATTCTTCATCGTATTGTTTCATCTTCACCATTAGACTTTGACGATGTGAGTATTTACATCTAATAATTTTATAAGCAGTATATATATATATATATATATATATATATATATATATATATATATATATATATATATATATATATAATAAGTATAATCTAGTTTCATGTTTCTGCTTTTGATTATAAATTTTCTTTTGCAATGGGGTTATGGAATTGGGAGACCATCACCATACTAGAAGGGACACAGGTTATTGGTGACAGCGAACTTTGGTACTACTATTTAATCATGATTTATAAAGTGTTAAGAACTATGGATTGAATTTATATAATAGTATCACAATCTTTCTTATATTTTTTTCTTTTTCTTTCAGTCATTTTGAGAAGTATGGCGATATAACATATCTATACATGCCAAAGGTAGGTTAATCCTATTTGATTGTTATCCATGCAGAATTTAAATGCAGTTTGTATGCATATTTATTTCTTTTTTGTATTTGTGCTCGTTGTTGAATTCATATTTATGGTTGTGCACATAAATTGTAGAGTTTCCTCTCTTGTACATTTTTCTTAATTATGGATAATTTTCCATTTCTTCCTACAGGATCAAGGCTCCTAAACACATCGTGGAATTGGTTTCATCACTGTTGCAAGTGCAGGTTGACATCTATATCAGCTTGTGTACTCTAATTTTAAGTTTCTGTATATTTAATCTACTTTAGCCATCTGGGATCTTGGGTATCACTTGGAATTTTTACATACCTGTACTATTTTTGTTTACTATTTTGGTTTTTGGACTTCTGAAATATTGTGGATGGGATGTCCCGATCACTATAAGGAACATGTTTCCTTGTACAGATTCTATGGAGAATTTGATGTCAGAAACCCATGAACTGGGAGGTTCTACGGTGGTGGTTGATCGAGCGACACCTAAGGCAAGAGTTTTTATTTTTTATAGCCTGTCAATTTACTGTAGAATAGTTTCGGGAAATCCTTTTTAATTTACCTATTTTATGGGGAGCATAAACTTTAGATGATTTTTTGAAAAGAGGGGGTGAAGCTTTTGATTGAGAACTTTTGTGATAACTGGAGGATGTAAGTCTTGCCCAAAGAACTTACTTTGATCAAATTTATGAGTGACAGCAAGCTCATTTAGATTAAGTGGTTGATCAATTTCATGAAATTAATGTTCGCCTATCTAACATTAAGAGTCATCTAAATATCCCACCTATTGAAGGATCCCCTAGTCCTGAATTCTAGGTTTTAGGCCACTAAGTTTGATTGTTATGTTATTTTCTTTGTGGTACTTAGTATTGATCTTTATGAATTTCTTGTAATTCCCTTCTGTTCTTAATATAATGAGCTTTTTTATGCATATATTATATTTTTGAGGGGGAGCTCATATTTAGGGGGAGATTTTTTTTAAATTATTCTTTTTGCTTATGATCAAAAAGGGGGAGAAGAAATATAAGGGGAGATTTTAGGGGAGAAATATTTTACACTTGTACAGGTACTGCTAACTCTATGGTTGTCTATTAGCTTGTATGTGTTGCAGGTAAACCAGAGTTGCTTTTAAAAAGAGAATTTTTTATCATCATCAAAAAGGGGGAGATTGTTACCAATAAGGAGTATTGGTAAAACCTGAAGATGAATTTTGATGATGCTGCAACTTGTAGATTTTGAATGTAGTAGGAAAATATTTAA
>NC_028358.1:22221227-22228621 GCF_000741045.1 Vigna radiata var. radiata | reverse complement strand
TCTTGTGAAAGGAGAAGCTCGCGAATCGTTGGTCGATTGCCGGAGCGGTTCTCTTCAAGTTGGTAGAGTGTTTTTCTTCATTTTTATATCCTGTTCATTTGATTGTAATCTGTAAAATTATTTTTAGTGGAACTGTTAATCACTCTTTGTAGTGATTAATGACTGGACGTAGATTCTGTTGAATCAAACCAGTATAAAAATACTCGTGTGATTTTTCTATTCCCTACACTCATTTTATTTTACGTATATCAACTGTTTGATTAATTTTCTGAAAGAAAATTATTTTTGCTAAAAAGGACCAATTTCGTTTTAACTGAGATCGAACACGCTTTCCGCTCTCATTGTTTTTATTCCGCTGCGTTATACTCTTCGAAAATTACCCCCTCCGATACCAACAAAATGTCCTTCACTCAAATTGAAGCAAAGACTAGAAAAAGAAGATGAAGGCAAAGATGAACACCAACCCACTAAAGGAGAATATGCTGACCCATTAAATGTGGAAATGTCTACTGCAACATCTCCCTACAAACCAAAGACTAACTTTGAAAGACATATGGTCGAGCAAATGCAAACAATGGTTAATCATCACTCCACCTACACCTTCAGGATTAACAAACTAGATCAAGAGATTGTTGCACTCTAGAAGCTAACTGGGAATCAAAATCTGGGTGATTAAAGTGTAGCAACAGATGATGAGGTTGAGGAAGAAGATAATGAAGATGATGGAAGAGAAGAAAACGAAGGAAAGCAAGAGGAAACAAACTTGTGATTAAAATCAAGATCTACAATATCTGAAAACAACGTGAGTAATGATGAATCTAAATGCACCAAAAATAGGTACTATCAACTACTTGATGCTTTTCAAGAACTGTATGATGAATCTATGAAACTGCAACACTTAATCATCAAGTTTAAAAGTCAAAACAAGAGGCAGGAAAATAGAATAAAGGTTCTTGATAATGAAAATGATAGTTTGAAATCCAAACTAGAATCTCTAGAGAATATACATCAAAACACTATGCATGTTGAGTAAGAAATGTGATCAAGAGTGGGTAAACTGTCTAAGACAGTTCAAAAGAATTAAATATCCTATAAACACCTTGTCTAAGTTTACACTAGGTAGTTCAAATCTTGATGCTCTTCTTGGTTCACAAAGGAGTGTGTTGAATAGAGAAGGAATAGGGTATGGTGGTAAAGGTAATAGATTAAGAACCAAAAGGTTTATTAACATAAGCAAGTCCTATTCAAGAGTCTATTTTTACTACATCCAGTTAGGTCATGCATCAAATTCATGTTATTACAAAAATTTTGGAGTTCCCAAAGGTAAATTTAAATGGATTCCTAAGGAACCATTGACATCTCCCAACATAAAAGGACCCAAATTCAAATGGGTACTTACATCAAAACCCTTAAATTGTTTTGCAGGAGATTAAGAGGAATGAAAAAGGACTAGACTCAAGGTGATGCATAAAGTTGAAGTAAATCTCACAATTTAAAGTGATCATGTCATCCTGAGAGTCATCAAAAGTGGTAACAAGCTGTAAATTTGATAAAATGCGCATAATTTTTATTCTACATAACCATTTTGATACTGAATGATAGGGGGAGAAATTAGAGAAATTAGAGCTACTGCATTATGATAGGGGGAACATCAATTTATGATATTAATCTGTAAAAATACATATTGATGTATCTTTGGATGCTATTATGTTTCTAATTCATAATTCCCTTTTTGCTAATGCCTAATGAGGGAGAAATTGGAGAAATTAGAAATTGGTAAAACTCAAAATAACTGGTAGAACAATTTCTAGTTGTGCATCATGGTTGTTGTTAAGAGTCCAGCAAGTGTACCGAGTCGTATCAAGTAATAATAAACGGTAAGTTCGAGTATCATTTCCCTAGAGACTCTTAGGCGTAAACATTCGTGTGATATCTTGATCTTTTTAGACTTAAGAGAAAGAAAATTAGGGTTTTAGATGCAAGACAAAAAATAAACATGCATGCAAAGATTGATCAATTGACAGTTGAACTATATGGATGAATGGTGTTCTTGGGGTTTATGATTTCATCCTAATCCACTCTCATATATTTACAAGTTCTACTTAATTCTACTTCTTTATCAATGTTAGTGCCACTTCCTAAATTCCCCTAATCCCAATATCTTGGTGAATAGAGCCTACTCCTAATTACTAGTTTACTATGTCTAGTCTCCCTAACAATTAATCATGCATTACATAATTCGCACATAAGCTTAAGGCAATCAGTCCTCCTGTCCCTATGTCTAGATCATATTGGTACCAAGAGAATTCCCTCATGTCTAGACCTACCCACACGTGTCCATATAGATAGAATCAAAGATTATGCTATTGAATAATATCTTAAACAAAGCATGCAAATATAATGGAGGAAAAACTCTAACAATTGATAAAAGAAAGCATATGAATAAAGCAAGAATTTCAATATATGAAAGATTCAATAGGATTACATCGTTTCCCCAACAACAAAGGAGTTTAGTTCACCATAATCATGGTGAAACTATATGAAAATAATGGAATGAATAAAAAGATAATCCTAGATTTGATAAGTTGGAGCTTCTGCATCCGAAATCCGCCTCCAAGGAGTGAAGAGAGTGTTTTTGCATCCTTTCTACCAAAAGATAGACCATCTAGGTCGTCCAACTCTAGTTATAATTCCTTAAATCGAAGCAAAAACTGGCCCAGGCCCAATAGTGCACCGCCCGGCGGTGGCTTCACCGGCAGCCTGTTCGGCACTTGATATCACCCATCAGCGCTGCCGCCTGAGCGTTGGCCAGACAGTTCCTTGAAGAGTCCACCGCCCAGCGATGGCTTCACCGCCCGGCGGTGAGGTCGACACTTCAATTCACCCCTTAGCGGTGGCACTTGAGCGTCTAGCAGAGAGTTCTCTAGGGAGTACACCGCTTAACGGTGGTATCATTGCCCGGCGGTAGTTGCGCTTTTATTTTCTTCACTTTTCTTCCTTCTCTTAAGTCCAACTCTTATCTTCTTAAATTTCCTTAATTCAATTCCTGATAAATCTTGCCTAATCATGGGAAAACCAAGCATAAAACCAAGAAAACCAACTTTGACTCTCTTATTCTCTAACTTAGGAAAATTACATGATTTCAAGCTAATTCTCAATCATAAAAGGTGTGTTTAGTGTCAAATTTAAGTATGAAAATAACGGCTTTTGAACCGTTATCAGTTGTGTTGTACATCATGGTTGTGCATCATAAAAAAGAGGGAGATTGTCGATAGGTGATAACAGTCTAAAAACTGTTATTTTCATGCTTAAATTTGATATTAAAACACACCCTTTATGGCTTAGAATGAGCTTAAAATCAAGTAAAACAATTAGTTGAGTCATTGAGAGTCAAAAGTTGGTTTTAAAGGTATTATGCTTGGTTTTACATTGTTTTGTAGGGTTTTGAGGTGATTTGAAGATGGAAGTAAAGTAAGTTGGACTTGTGCTCGTGAAAGATGAAGAAAAAGGATGAAAAGAAGAGCCAAAGGAACTGTTGAACGCCATAATGGACCGCTGAGCAAACTTTTATATTCTATATTATCATTATCATCAAAGAAATATTATAATTATAAATTTATTACAAAACTTTAGAGATGTTTTATATTTTAATTACAATTGATAATTTTTAATTTGTGTTATGATGAATTTTCAATCACTGAACAAACTTTTATATTCGATATTATCATCAAAGAAATATTATAATTATAAATTTATTATTTAAACTTAAGAAAATAAGAATTAGAAGATGTTAAGTAACTAGCTAAGATAAGTTTAACTATATAGAAAAATAAAGTAAGAATTTAAAACAATTGTATTGATTTTTTATTATTTATTCAAACTTCATAATTTATTTATTGTATTTTTCATCAATTATATTATGAATATTTTTGTAAAACTCCAGAAAAAAGTTTAAAATTTATTATAAATTCACAAATTCTATTCAAATATTAAGAAAAGAATTCACTCAAATTCAAATCACAAAAATCTTCTTTGTAAAATTGTTATAAAAACAAATCTTTGAAATTATTACATTTATACCTGGTATTTGAAAACTAATTCTCAAAATAATATTTTAGAATATCAAAATAATATATTCTTTTAGTTTTAATTTTTTAATTTAACTAATGCTTTCAATTTTCAATGAAATACTATTTCTATTTGTAATTTCCACCTAAAAAATGCCTTAATATCTATATATACTGGAAATAAAAATAATATACCTACTGAGATATTACTGAAATGATATGTTTTAATTGTTGCTTTGATACATACGAAGAATCTTAAACCCTAACAGCAAATATTATTATCTTTTGTAATGAAAATATATCAATATGACTTACGATGATTTTAGAGCATGAATATGAGTTTTACTTTAGTAATATGAATCTAAGGGAATTAAAATATAATATAACAATCTGAAAACTAAACAGTAAATTTAGTATCTCTATTTTTGGTAAGAACTTGAGTATTTAAAGCAATTGGTTTAACTTGAGACTAATGATTCAATTAGAATACTTTAATTAATTTATGCAACCATCCATATTAAATTTAATAGATTTTATAAATAATTGAAGTTATTTAATGATACGTCTTAGGTACTAGTAAAAAAAATTAATCCTAACACATTTGACCATTATACCTTTCATTTATTGGACTAGTTAGACATTTTATTTCCTGAAGGCTATCAAATTTTTTCAAAGATTTTCGGAAATTTTGATCCTGGATAAAATATAAAGAGTGTGTACTGGGAGTCCCCGGACGGACGATCCCTATGAATACGATGAGTCAGACGGTCAGGCTAAGAAGATCACGAGAAGGATTAAGATATGGATTTAGTTAAGGTAAGATGGAATTAAGGGTTATTGGGATGTAATTGAGCCTTGATTAAGATTTTTCTAATCTTTGGTCCATGACCAACACTATATATAGAGGTTAAAGTTAAGAGGTAAGGAGATTCATTTATTGCGCATTTAATACAACTATGTAACCACCGAACGAACATCTTACTGACCTTAGCATCGGAGGACCTTTGGCAGGTACCCTCCTGGACGGATGTGGATGAAGAAGGACGGTTAGGACGATCAGCTAGAAGGAGAAATTGTGAAGGGATTAGGTGACTCGACCCCACACCGGAACATTTTGGCGCCCACCTGGGGCCGAGTGTCTAAGCCCAATGGTAGTCTCCAAGAACATGACCACTAAGGATTCGACAGAGATGATAAAGGTGTTGAAACAGAAGATGGAGGCATGCAACGACAGCATGAAGAGGAGTTGGCGCAGTAAGGGCGGAGTGTACTGCAAGCATAGCTCGGGGAAGGAAGGTAGAAGGACGTGGTAAGGAGAAGGTGGGAGAAGGGAGAGATAGGGACAAGGAGGATGAGAGGCAAGACAAGACCCGTCGTGAGGACACGGCCGAACATAGTAGTGCCTCAAACCGGACATGGAAGTTAGAGGAATCAAGGGTGGATAAAAGCAAAGGAAAAGATGATCGGGTCAATACCGTTGTGAGCAGGCAACCGATGGTGAAAGAGGAAGATACGACCGGACAGCTACCGTTCGTTCAGGCTATCATGGATGTTAACATATTCGAGCATTTCGCTCCCCCCAACTTAGCATCTATGACGGGACGACCGATCCAAACGATCATATCAAGGCCTTCTCCATACGGATGGCATTTCGAACAGGCAACCGGATGATATGGTGTCGGGCGTTTTCTCTATCGTTGGAAGGAGAGGCCTTGGAGTGGTTCAATTCTTTTCCTCCTAATTCCATTGAGAGCTTCAAAGGTTTAAAGGTTATGTTCGGCAAGCAGTTTGCTAGTAGTCGGTCACAAGACCTAACAGTTTTCGAACTTTTAAATCTCGGGCAAGGGAAAGAGAAAAGCTTGAAGGCTTTCATGAATCGTTACCAAAAGATGGTTAGGAAAGTGAAGGGGCTTAGTGTTGAATTGGCACCACAATATGTCATGTCGGCCTTCAAACCGGGACCTTTCAAAGATTGCATATGCCAGAGGAATCTAAGGACAATGGAAGAGTTGAGGGAGTGAGCGGCCGATGAAGTAAGGGTGGAGGCCCAGGAGGTTAAGGAGAAAACCGAAGGGAGAAAGCCGGAAGGGTCTTCCGGAAAGGTGATGGGGGGATCGTAACCGAGGGAACCATTTCCAGCAATACACTCCTCTTAATGCGCCGCGTGCCAGAATTCTGCCAGAGGCATTAAGTTCGGAGCTTATTCTAACCCCCAAGAAGCACCCCACACCACCTGCGGCTGATTGCAATAAGCATTGCCTATACCATCAAAACTTAGGCCATACCACTGAAGGATGTATCACATTGAAGGACTGTATAGAGGAGCTTGTTAGAGTTGGGCAACTGAAGAAATACATCAAAACTGACCAGAGTGTCGTCCCCATCGAGCGGCGGCGAAGTCCCCGAAGAAGCCCAGTGAGGCGGGATGACCGGGACTGTCGTAGTTACTACAGAAATCATCGGCCTAGATCCGAAAGGTGACGCAGTGATAACGGTCTGAAAATCATTATTTTTACACTTAAATTTGATATCAAAACATACCCTTTATGGCTTAAAATGAGCTTAGAATCAAGCAAAACACTTAGTTTAGTCAAAAGAGAATCAAAAGTTGCTTTTAGAGATATTATGCTTGTTTTTGCATTGTATTGTAGGATTTGATGAGATTTGAGGATGGAAGTGAAGAAGGGAGGACTTAGACTCAAGAAAAAAGGAAGAAAAGGAAGAAAAGAAGAGTCAAGTTCACCGCTCAGTGCCAATTCTAGCGTTAAGCGCCAGCTTCGAGGATGAAGTCAATGTTTCTCGCTTGAGCGGCGCTGCTGAGCGTCCTGAGACTTGGAGGTCCACCGCTGAGTGGTCTACGATTATAAGGCCCACCGTTGAGCGGCCAAATTGAGCTTTGAGTGCCTAAATGAAGAGGTGTCAATTTAACCCATGGCCCCAAGGCCAGCCCTAACCCACTATTGAAAAAGCCCTATTTTAAGAAGCCCCTTAAGTAGGGGGCCAGAAAAAAGCCCTAACCCCCAAAGCCCCCTCTCAAGTGGGTTAGGGTCAGGGTTAAAGTGGGTTAGCCCCACTCTAAAACTTTAATTAAATTTTAGTCTCAGTCCAAAACTTCAAATTAAAGTTTAGAAATAACATAATTTATATACATAATTTTTTGTAATTTTACTCTCTCTCTAAATTATACAATTTTTATTTTAATTATTTTACGTATAATTATTTTTTTTACTTCTCATGAATTTAAACAGGAAAGACTCAATATTCAATATTAAAGGTATGAGAATTAAAAAAAATTAAAATATTATGGATAATAATCAAAATGATGAT
>NC_028358.1:22211382-22220512 GCF_000741045.1 Vigna radiata var. radiata | reverse complement strand
AACATAAATGTTCCTTTTCTTTGTAAAAATTCAATTTATTTTTGGATATTTAATTTTTTTTGTAAAAAAGAAAGCCCATGGGCTGGCCCTAACCCACAGGGCTTTGGGGCTTTTTAGCCCTGGGGGCTTTTTTAATAAAGGTCTTTTTTGGCCCTAGGGGCTTTTTTGGCCCCAACCCACATGGGATAGGGCCAGGGCCTATTAGAGGGCCTAATTGACAGCTCTTCTACACTCCAGAGTAATCTTTTGGCAAGCAGAGACGTCCAGAGCACTTCTACACTCCTTGGAGGCAGTTTCTTTGATGCTTAGGCTCCAATTTATCAAATCTAGGGTTTACTCTTTCATCTTTTTCATTAATTCCATCTAGTTTCACAATGCCTATGGTGAACTAAACCCTTTGTTGTTGGGGAACAATGTAATCCTTTTGAAACTCTCTTATATTTAAATTCTTATTTTATTCATATGCTTGTATTATCAATTGTTGGGTTTCTTATCTAAGATTAATGCTCATATCGTTTAACCCATTCGGTGTGAAGATATTTGATTTTGTTGATACGGAGATGTACGGGGAAGTCTCGAACTAATAGTAATTCCCTTAATTAAGCAATACTACCTAGAGATAGGAGTAGGATGATCAATTGTTTTTTCTTCTGTAATTTACTACATTGCTAATTACTTAGGGAGACTAGAGATAGTAAACTAGTAATTAGTGATAGGCTGTTTTCGCCGAGAGATCGGGTTTAAAGTAGACTAGAAAGTTTGCATGGCAATTGATAATAAAGCGAATTTAATAAGAAAAGTAGATATAAGAGGGTGGATAAGGATGAAGTTGTAAACCCCAACAACCCCATTCATTCATATCTTTTACTTGTCAATTGATTCAACTTGCATTTGCATGTTTATTTTCGTTTTGCATACAACTACAAAACTATTTCTTTTTCAAGTCTTATGCAATCAATCTACATGAAAGATAAGGCCTAAGAGGCCTTTGGGAGAACGATACTCAGTTTTACCGTTTATATTACTTGATAACGATCTGGTACACTTGCTAGGGGCTTAACAAGTTTTTGGCGCCATTGCCGGGGACTCGTGGTTTAACTTTTCAAGTAGTGTAAATCGATTAAATTTTACTTGTTTGTATATATTTTGTTCTAGTTTTATTTTTTTATATATAAAGAAGTGCTTCTAGGGTTTTTGTCTCTTGTGTATGCAGGAAGTCATTCACACTAGAAGTAAGAAAAACCAACAACCTCTTCTTGAGGGACTGATAGACAAGAGGGGAAGGAGAGTCAGACGTCCATCTAGAGAATTGTTCCCTTCTCCGGAGATTGTTACAACCCTCACCAGAGGTATCTACGCAAAGGTCAGAAGAGATGGCAGAGGAAGCTCCTCCTCCCAGACGCACACTTGTTGATGCATCAAATGTTGTGGGCCCGTTTCACTTGAACACTATAGCCATGCCAAGGGACAACACAACCAATATGGTGATGAACCCTGCGTTAATTCATCTGGTACAAAGCAACCAATTTCATGGGTTTTCGAATGAGAATCCTTATGATCATTTGACAACATTCAGTGAAATTTGCAACACTGTAAAGATGACTGGAGTATCTAATGATCGGGTAAAACTTAGCTTGTTTCCTTTTTAACTGGGAGGCAATGCTAAGGCATGGTTAAACTCCTTTCCAGAAGGAAGCTTCACTACGTGGGAGACTGTGGCATCCAAATTCATGAATAAATATTTTCCACAGTCAAAAGTCACCCAAGGAAGGTTGGAGATTTCTTGGTTTAAACAGGGTATGGAAGAAACTCTTGGACAAGCATGGGATATGTTTAAAGCCTTATTGAGGAAGACGCCTGTTCATGGATTTGACAAGACAACTCTGGTTCTTGCATACCTTAGAGGCCTAAATACACAGTAAAAGATGATGCTAGACGCTTCAGTTGGAGGCGACATAAAGAGAAAGACTGAGGATGAGGCCTATGATCTGATCGAGAGTATGGTTGCAAATGAGCAAGAGAACTATAGTGAGAGGGGCGCACCAGTGCAGAAGAGGGGAGTTTTGCATTTGCCTGCTGATGATGCAATATTAGCTCAGAATCATCTTCTCACATAGAAAGTGGAAAATTTGACGAAGATTATGTCTCAACTTCCAAAGAAGATTAAGAATGTCTCCCAAGCTCAACAACTTTGTGACTTCTATGGTGGTGACCATATTAATGGTCAATGTGTTGTACCGGAAGAGATGCAATGGGAAGCTAAATATATGGGTAATCAGTTCCAATATAGGCAGGGAAATTTAATCAAGGCAACTCTAACAAGGTTGGAAAAACCATCCTAGTATTGGGAGAAATCAAAATAACCCATCTGGGCAAGCATGAAGCTTCTTTAACAACAGACCGCAACAATAATCACCCTTGTGGCAACAGGTGAACAGTTTGACAGAGAGTGTCAGAGACCTTAATGACAGATTTGACAAATTTATGAAGGTTTATGACTCTCACTATGTGAGTAACCAGGACAATTTAAGAACTTTGGAGATGCAGATTGGGCAATTGTCAAAGAGGGTTGAAAACACAGAGAAAAACCAATTTAGGGCTAATACAGATGTTAACCCTAAAGAAGGATGCAAAGCTGCTGTAACTAGGAGCAAAAGGAGAGCAGAAGAGGAAGTTATGGAAATTGATAGTAGTGAGGAGGAGGAAGAAGAAAAATAGCTTATTGAGTTGGAAAGTAGTGAGGGAGAAGAAGAGGAAGAGAGAAAAGATGGTCACAATGGACAGTTTAAAGACATTTTCAATCAAGTGACTATTGTACCTTCAATGATTCAGCAGATTCCTATTTACTCCAAGAGAATAAAGTATTATCTTGGAGAGGTGATAGATCTTGATGAAGAAGAACAGGAAGTCTGTATCCGACCTAAAAAGAGAAAGCATTCGCTCAAGATGAAGGATCTAGGGAGTTTGACTCTTCCATGTGTTATTAATGATGTGGATATAGGAAGAACTATGCTAGATTCTGGATCTAGTATTAATATGATGCCTTTGTGTTATTTGAAGAAAATTGGAGGGCTAGTATTAAAACCATCTAATCTTTCTGCGATGGTAGCAGATGGTTCTAATAAGAAGCCATTTGGTATGGTAGAGGATGTGATTGTTCGTGTTGAGCAGCTGGAGTTCTTGGTTGACTTTATAGTTGTTACCAATGAGGAGCATTAGTAAATCTTGTAGTAAACTGTTTTGATGATGTACAAGAAGTTTAACCTGAAGAAGATATTTGAGATAGTTTTTAAAAAGAAATTTGTAGAATATGAATGTAGTAGGAAAGTCCTCAAAACTTGTAAAACCTGTATTTTAAGATAATGTACTGAAGTAATCGATTATGAGGAAGAATAATCTATTATAATGAGTCTTTCAGGAATAATCAATTATCACTCTAAATAATCGATTATCACATTTTGAAAAACTTGTAACGGACTTGAATAATCGATTATCACTTACAATAATCGATTATTACTGGTAGTTGGGACTTGACCTTTAATATTCCGACTGGCTGATTATATATTGGGCTTCTGAGAACTTCAGAAGCAACGTTGTTGAACAGAAGCTCTTGTAGAATATTGTTTGTCAAAGGAAGTTCTCAAAAGTTATGGTTCAATTTCCCTTGCTTGGTCTCGTGAATAGGAGAAGCTCGCGTTTCGTGTGTCGATAGTCGGAGTGGTTCTCTTCGAGTTAGCAAGGTGCTCTACCTGGTCTCGTGAATAAGAGAAGCTCGCGTATCGTGTGTCGATAGTCGGAGCGGTTCTCTTCGAGTTGGCTGAGTGTTCTTCTTCCGGTTCGTTCGTCGAAGGAAGGTTTAATCATACTTGTATTCATTACTGTTGTAATCTATGAAACTCATTTTTAGTGGAAGTGTTAATCACTTTTTATAGTGATTAACGACTGGACGTAGATTCTTTTGAATCGAACCAGTATAAAAATTACTTGTGTGATTTTTGTACTCCCTACACTCCTTAGTTTTATTTGCACATCAACGGTTCGATAAATTTTCTCTTAGAAAATTTATTTCTGAAAACTGACCATTTTAATTTAAAAAGTGACTGAACATGTTTTCCGCTACTTCAAGTTTTATTCCGCTGCGTTATACTCTATCTCCGATCGATACCAATTGTTCCAACAATAGTGTTGGATATGGAGGTGGATGAAAGGATTCCAGTGATTCTGGGAACACCTTTCATGAGAACTTCTAAAATGGTTATTAGTATCTATGATGGGAGGATCATGTTAAGGGATCAAGAACATGTGTTAATGTATAATGGCTTTAAAGAGAATAACACGAGAATAAAGAAGAGAGCCAGATACAGAAAGTTGAGAAGAGAAGCTGCAGCTGGAGAAAGCGAAGGTACTAATACTAACAATTGTAAGATTTTGCAGATACCTAAAGATGAGGATATTGACAAAGGGCGAATAATCCATCCCGAGTCAAAGGAAGAACCACTTCGACCTGGTGTAAAGGTGAAATACAAGAAGAAGGAGTGGGTAGTGAAAGAACTTAAAGAGAAAGGAATGGTGGAGATTGAAGGACCATACTCCAGACGTACCAAGAAAGTGGATAGAAGGAAGCTAAGGAGTTGGTGTAACAAAGACACCAACATGAAGGAGAAGACATGATTTGTTGGGGGACATTCCAGTTGTTGTAAAATATTAGTTTTATTTTATTTTGGGACATGCAATTTTTGGATTTTTTTAAAACAATTTTTGGGTAGCATCTACTGAGGGATGCTAATTATTTATGTATCTACTGAGGGATACAGGTAAGTACACCATTTGAAAGGTGTTGGGAAGAACTTACTGATGAGTGCTAGAAGGTTTGGGTTAGGCTCGTGACGTTAAACAAGCGCTACCTAGGAGGCAACCCAATTGATTGTTTTCTTGTTTTTAACTCTGTTCTAGTTGCATTATAAGTTTTGAATGTTGCATACGAGAAGGGAGGTGTATAAAATTAAAAATTGAAAGTTGAAATCAAGTGCTACAGGTCTGAACATGTGAAGGCAAGTAAAGAAGAGGGGGAAAATTTGTAAACGCCCACCGCTGAGCGGTCTTGTGGACGCTAAGCGGTGTCAGCACAAACCCTAACACGGGCTTTTTAAAAACTCGGCATTTGGGGGTTCTATAAACTTTGAAAATTCCTCTTCAGAGCTCGCCCAAGCGGTCTCTACGAACCCTAGCACCTAGTTTTCCATTATAAGAGCATTCTAAAGGAATTTCTCCACTTTTCTCATCACTCACTCACCAAAATCTCATATTTCTTCATCTTTCAACCATTCCATTGTCAAAAGTTTGGAGTTTTTTGGTGAGAGCTTTGCATTGGGGGGCATTCATCATCAATTCAAAAGAGTTTGCAAGCATTTAGAGGATCTCCACTCAAGTAAGTCATGCAATTTTATTCTTAGGGTTTCTAGAATTGAAATTTGATGAAGAACATGTGTGGGAACATGAGAAATTAGGGCTTTTGATTTCTATGCATGATTTGATGAAATAGAAACATTTTGCACTGATTAAATTGCATGAATTTGGTTTGGAACTGTGAAAACTGTGATTGAGTGGAGATTAGAGCATTTAGAAACGGGTTTTTGCAAATCAGGTTTTGTTTGATTGCTTTATATCTCTGATGCAGGGGCGCTGAGGGGTCTTGTTCTTCCCTCATCGTTGGACAGTGGTTGATTAGGTGTATGATTGATGATTTACTAACCCCTAATGGTGAATTTCCATGATTTTATGAATTGTATTTAATGTAGGGATGTCATCATCTTCAAGGAGGGTAAATGTTGAGATTGTTGACAACACAGACTCTATATCAAACCAGTTTTTGATGATGACAACACAATGCTTAATAACAGTACACATGTTCCAGTATTACATGTTCTTGTTCTGAAATGTTTGTCATATCTGCTGAACATGTTTTGTTGATTTACATTGTATGTTCCTATGATTGATTGAGTGTTATATTTGTGGAACATGCTTATATTGAAATGTGAAATAAAATGTTTTTGATTACTTCACATTTCAAAAAGAAAAGATCATAAGCACCTTATGAACTTATATTTGTTGTGACAAAGTTCTAGTCCAGTCGAATACACTCATAATGGATTCGACTATGCTAAAATCTTTGTACAGATTTTGTGAACCAGTGCTATGTGAGATTTTGAGTTGAAAAGAATTTGAAAGTGGTTTTTCATGTGTCAGTCGACATTGTGGATCACATATTCGACTGTGTTTATGTTCTGTTTGAAATTCTATTAAGCCTACACGCTCCAACGGCTCTATTTTTCAAAAGTTAGTTAAGACTGTATGACCTGCTCAATTGTAATAAATGTGCATTGATTTTGTTGACTGAGGAGCCTTTGTGTTGACTGTCTGTTATAACTGTTTTAATACAGTCGACTGTATTAGTAGGCTATTCGACTGAGAAGCAATCTGATATAATAGAAAACTATAAATAGACAGAACGCGAATTATTCTAGGACTTTTGTGATATGATATTTTTATTTTCCTGTTTCAGATTGAATTCTTTGTAGCTCCAAGAATTCTCCAAGAAGACGGTGGTGATCTTGCTTGAGAGAGATTCAAAGGAAGGAGTCAATTGCTCATACTGTTTGATCAATATCTACACAAAGAAGGTGCTTCTGTTTGATCTTGAAGGCTTGGCATCCTGTGAAGACTGCTACGTTTGATTGAAGGCTTGGCAACCTGTGAAGTCTGCTGTGATAGGCTTGGCATCCTGTGAAGAGTGTTGGTGACACGTTGAGGATTGTTCGACATGGGTGCAGATTGCAGAAGAGGGGATTCTTGCTGCAATTATGGTTTTGTGTGTGCAGCTATATTTGGTTTTGGGTTAGAGAGGAGATTTATATTTTTGCGTGGTTCTTCTATAAATTCCTTGTTGTAAAAACCGCAACCATTATAGTGCATTTGCTTCCTGAGTTGGAAGGACACTGGATGTAGGCATTGTTGGCCAAACCAGTATAAAAACCAATGTTTGATTTTCTCTATCCCTGCACTCTTTATTTCCAGTTGACTATATTCGTTTAGCAGTCAACTGCGTTTTTCCGCTGCACTGAATTTTCATTACTTGCATTTCAAGGAAAGATTAAAAGTTTTCAATTTTCATACTAAGATTGCGAAAAGATTTTGAATTTGAACTAACACCAATTCACCCTCCCCCCCTCTTGGTGTAATACGAAGCCTACCTGTTTCCTAACAGTAAAGACCATTGGGAACAAGAGGAAAGAGTTGGAGAGGCCGAGAAAATTCTATTTTCATAGGTTCCTATCTAGGAAACATGAGGAGCACTTCCAGATTGTGCAACAGAAGAGAATATTAATGGAAAGGAAGGTTATTTTTATTCTAGACTTGGCTCCTCAGTTTGGGTTGGAGATCGAGAGAAGAAACTGGGAGAAGCTGGCTACATATCCTACGCCAGCTAGCATTGAACTTGTGAAGGAGTTGTGCACAAATGCCTTATCCAAAGGAGGGGTGTTGATGGAGAGGTATATGATGGGCTGTCGCAATCCACACAAATTTGATGTGCAAATAAATGCAGTATAGCTAGGGAATGACCCCTAGGTCGTCTCCCAAAGACCAATTTTGCGGTTCAAGAATCAAGTCAAACACGGAAGGGGGGGAGGGTTGTGAGAAGTTTGTGGTGCATACGGATAAATAAAAACAAAAGACAAACGCAACTAATAATTAATCACAGAATTAAAAACGGTTTCAAAGACAGAATAAAAACGGTTGGTCATTAACTTAACTACAATGCTTCCTATCACAGATCAACAAAATAAAGTTGCGACTCAAACCTCTAATCCAACAAACTTAACCAACTAAGCGAAGGTTAACCCGGTTTTCATAAAACAAACTAAGCGGACGTAGTGTTAATGTCAAATCTAATTCACACCATCAGTTACATCAACTAAGTGAAGATGTAACACCAACTGGGCAACTAAGCGTATACCCAATTGCAAGTGCAAATACAGATTTCATATTAATCAAGTCAGAGTAGCAAACACAAATACAGTCCAGAAATCTCAAAGAAGCAGTGCAATATCGCTAATGACCAACACAGTTAATTTAAGATAACATGGCAACTAAAGCAACAAGACCAAACAGATTAGACAACATTAAAACAAAATAAAATAAAGTACTAGACACCAACACTATTACACACAACTATCTAACAAAGTTAAATTAATTTAAATGCAAAACTAAATTAGAGAAATTAAAAGCAATTAATCCTAGTATGCAAATTAATTTAAAACAAAAGAAATAAGCAAACACAACTTTTTCCTAGCAATTCATGTGACCAAGTGTGCACCAAATAAAGAAATTGAAAATGAAAATGGCCTAAGAAGACCTCTTGTACGTGACCACACTTGCACCAANGTCAAACTTCAATTTCACCTTCAATAAGTCACAAAATGTGTTGACTTCTTCTCCCATGTGCACCATTTTCCAAGAAAATAAGCATGTGCCTTAACCAAACAATAAAACCATGTTCTCCTCCCTTTTCATGCAGCAAAAACGAAACTCACACACACCAAGACTCTAAATTGCCAAGCCACACAATTGTTGGGTGCAAAGAATGCTTCTAAAAAGTCCACAAGTCAAAAAGGTGCTTAAATTCTTCTACCATTGTGCCACCTAAGCAAGGTCAAAGAAAATGAAAACACAAGACATTCTCTTCTTCATATCAATGCACGGTAAAGCTAGCAAAGGGTCAAGACCAAAAGGGAAAGATTCCTTCTATGAAAATGAGCTTCATATTGTGCTTGTCCAAATGGAGTAAAAAATTAAATGTGCATTTCTCTCTCCTTACTACACTCTAAACGGTTTTTCTTTAACCCAAACAACATGCAAAGCTTTCCTCCACCCTTCCAAACCGAGAATACACTCAAGATACCCCAAGGTTTCAATTGGAAAGTGATTCAAGAACAACAAAGCCAAGTTCTACTACTACAAACCAACCCAACACTCACCTTTCTTCAAACTTTTCATGAAATCAAAATGGAATCCCTAGCTCTCTTTGCTGCACCATCCAGCCATGTGAAAACACCACAAAGTTTAGCTCATA
>NC_028358.1:22206021-22209627 GCF_000741045.1 Vigna radiata var. radiata | reverse complement strand
AATCATCAAAAAGAGTCAAGCCAAGGCATATGTGCAAGCAATCAAGAGACATATCACACACAAGAAAGATTATCAAATGGCTCAAATCTCACACAGGTAATACGGTCACAATCAATTCAACTCTCAAACATCATGATCATCTTCCAAGCAAAGAAAAGCAAGGAATCCAACAAATCGGAGTATCAAAGAAGTGAAGGAAAATTGACAACCTAATCACAATCCAGAATTCACGAAAAGCATGTAAAACTGTACACAAGACACAACAAACTACATAAAAACCAAAACATAAACAAAGAAACAACCTCCCCTAATAAACCACACTTAAACAACACAATTTTGTCAGTGTGTCACAATCAGCAGATCAACAATCAGAACAGTCAGCAGATATAGACAAAGTGCAATAAAAGTGAGGAGGGAATGAGAAGGGAAAAGAAAACTCCCCTGATCATGGTGGCAATTGCCAATTTTGGACTATCAGGGAGATGTCTTCCACCATCGGATTCAGCAAGGAAGTCTTGAGGAAGAATTGCTTCAGTCTCCAGACTTGATCAAGCAGGGAGATGTCCTCCACAACTGGATCCAAGAAGCAGTGATTGTTGATGAGTGGGTTCAGTTGGTGCCTAATAATCTTCAAACTGTCATGTATGCTGGCACCCTTGTCTTCCACCATGGGTGTGTGTTGGTCAGCTTCATGTTTACCTCCTGAAACATGGTTAGTGCAATGCGGCTCCAAAGAAATGATATGCAAAGGTATAACACCTAATCCCAGTGTAATAGGCTGACCCTCAGATATACCCTCAGAACATGAATCAAGTTCAAATTTAGAAGCAGTATCAACAATAGAATCAAATTCATGTTTAGTGCACGGAGAACAAACATTCATATGTGATAGCAAAAAGTGGTTCTCATCATGAAAAGAGGGAGAATTAAAAACATGCAAATCAACAATACAATCATCACCATACCCATCATCAGCATAATCATCAATAACAGAGTCAATCTTAGGTATGCTTACCTCCACTTCCTTAAAGATTGGCGGAGTAGTGGAAGGTGAAGATGGTCTACCTATCTTAAAAGTAGTGCTCATATCTACCTGTTCCTCAACATTTTTATCAGATTCACAGTTAGTATCACCAATCATAAAGTTGGAAACTGGTTGCATCACAGAATTGATTTCAACACAAATAGAACACGAACCAGTTTCACAACTACATTTAAAATTTTCAAACAACTGTGAAAGATCAAAATTTAATCCTAAGTATAAAACATCTTCAGTTTCCACAGTTTCAATGTCAAAATCATCACTAACATGTGAATTCTCAGCAGAATCAAGAATATGTGAATGCATAAACAGCTTAGGCAAAGCAAGTGGGAATTCAAGTTTAGAGAAAACTTGTGTTGATTCATGATTCATCTCACTAGTAACAGCAGAATGAGCAACTGCATCCTCAGGTACAAGAAGGCAGGCATAGGAGGGTGGGGAAGTAGATGGCGCAGTAGTAAGCTCGTGGCTCTGCTCCCCATCTCCTATGTGGATGGCACTGACATCATCAAGAGTTGGAACAGTCTGCAATGGTGATCCCTCTAAAAATTGAGATTGTTCCTCGGTGCAATGCGCGGCCATCTGCCTCCACAACTCGTTCATTGTAGGCTCAGAAGAAGTAGGAGATTTGGCAGGTGCCCTTTGCTATTGTTGTTTCCTCTGATTTTTCTGCTGTGGCTGCCTGTTATTGTAGATGTTGGTAGCATAAGCTTGAGGCTCATCATGAGTAACAGCGTGGTCCAAAGAAGGACAGGCATCCGTAGAGTGGTCACTGGAAGGACATATATCACACAACTGTGCAACAGATGCAGATGGAGGTGCAGGTCTCTGGTTGGATGCCAGTTGTATCACCAAACTCTCGAGAGAATCAAGCTTGCTTTCCAATTTCCTACCAACAGCTGATAAAGAATGGGCAGGCTCATGAGACTGCAGCTGTTGTGGTTCCTGGACTAGTGGAGAAGGCATACAAGAATTCTTGAATGGCTCCTGATATTGATGCTGTGAAGTACCATACCATCCCAAGTTAGGCTCAGTCCACCTAGGATCGTTACTATAACCATACCGCATAGGGGAGAATTTGTCTAGAAACTAATCCTTCAGATCTTCCCAACTGGTGACGGATCTTCGAGGAAGACAATATAGTCAACCCCGTGCTACTTCTTGTAATGAATGCGGAAATGCCCTTAAAAACATGTCTTCATCCAGGACATCTGGAGGTTTCATTAAAGAGCATAATGTGTAGAACTCGTCCAAATGCCTACGTGGGCATTCACCTGCAAAACCATGAAACCTAGGCAGCACATGTATCAGTTCAGTGTTAAAAACACAACGAATGTCTCCTCATCAAGTGGAAGCGGCTCCCTAGGAGCACTCTCATGAGATGGAGGAGGAACCGTAATGTTCTCAACATAGACATCAGCTGAATATACACCACAAGCAATATCAGAGTCAAATTCAGAAGTAGAGTCATAGACACAGGCAGAATAAGCATTACTCATATAACCAAAATAGGTAGACATGTAAAAGAAGGGGGGAAAAGAAGGATGCAATGAAAATATGAAACTAAAGCTACCTAAATGTAACACACAATGACGAACACACAAAATGGAACAACACACTCACAATACGAGACAAAACACAACACAAGACTTAAAACTGAACCGTTGGTCCCCAGCAACGGCACCAAAATTTGATGGGCTGTCGCAACCCACACAAATTTGATGTGCAAATAAATGCAGTATAGCTAGGGAATGACTCCTAAGTCGTCTCCCAAAGACCAATTTTGCGGTTCAAGAATCAAGTCAAACACGGAAGGGGGGGGTTGTGAAAAGTTTGTGGTGAATACGGATAAATAAAATCAAAACACAAATGCAACTAATAATTAATCACAAAAACGGTTGGTCATTAACTTAATTACAATGCTTCCTATCACAGATCAACAAAATAAAGTTGTGACTCAAACCTCTAATCCAACAAACTTAACCAACTAAGCGAAGGTTAACCCGGTTTTCACAAAAGCGAACTACGCAGACGTAGTGTTAATGTCAAATCTAATTCACACCATGCAGTTACATCGACTAAGTGAAGATGTAACACCAATTGGGCAACTAAGCGTATACCCAATTGCAAGTGCAAATACAGATTTGATATTATTCAAGTCAGAGTAGCAAACACAAATACAGTCCAGAAATCTCAAAGAAGCAGTGCAATATCGCTAATGACCAACAAAGTTAATTTAAGCTAACATGACAACTAACAAGACCAAACAGATTAGACAACATTAAAACAAAATAAAATAAAGTACTAGACACCAACACTATTACACACAACTATCTAACAGAGTTAAATTAATTTAAATGCAAAAACAAATTAGAGAAATTAAAAGCAACTAATCCTAGTATGCAAATTAATTTAAAACAAAAGAAATAAGCAAACACAACTTTTTCCTAGCAATTCATGTGACCAAGTGTGCACCAAATAAAGAAATTGAAAATTAAAATGGCCTAAGAAGACCTCTTGTACGTGAGCACACTTGCACCAAAGTCAATCTTCAATTTCACCTT
>NC_028358.1:22194782-22205196 GCF_000741045.1 Vigna radiata var. radiata | reverse complement strand
ACAACAAAGCCAAGTTCTACTACTACAAACCAACCCAACACTCACCTTTCTTCAAACTTTTCATGAAATCAAAATGGAATCCCTAGCTCTCTTTGTTGCACCGTCTAGCCAAGAGAAAACACCACAAAAGTCCAGCTCATAAAATGGTTCCAAACATCAAAAACGAAATTACAACTTAATTAAAATGGAAGTGACTAAATGTTGAGTCTTGAATGATCACACCACCTTCCCTAATGCTCCAAATGATGTTTCCAAAATTTCCCTGCACCTAAAAATGCAATTAATCAGCTCAGAAAATTCAAATTAGTGAAAATACGAATTTCTGACCAAATTAAGCAGAATTCGGAAAAACAGGGAAATAACAGACAATTAAACACAGTTTCCTAGTTTATTTAAGTGCAATAAACTAAATATAGTTCAAGAAATAACGACTCATCAGTATACTAGCTATATTAGGGGGTAGATTATCCTATATGATCCCGATACTATCAACAGCTTCTTGTGCACTGAGTGGTCAGGGTGAGCAATGCTAGTATGCGCTGAACACAAGGGAGTTCATAGATCATGAGGATATTGAGAGGGTTATGTGTGTCCCTGGAGGACACTTTCAGAGGAACCCAAATGGAGTGCTCATCAACATAATGAGGGCAAATCTGACACCTCTGGCAAAGGATTGGATGACATTCACTCATGCCAATGTTCAGCCATGCTCCCATATTTCTGACATCACTATGCACAGGATCATATTCATCTATTGTATGTTGAGGCAGATGGACGTGAATGTTGGTGAGGTCATCGCCAACGAGATCTAGAGTTGTGTTACTATTGTGAGTAGTAGGACACCCTTGGGACATTCGTCCTTGATCACCCATTTGTGCCAGCAGGCTGGGGTTGATACTTTTGTTCCACCATTTGAGAGGTCCAAGAAGGCCATATATGCTTCTTATTGTTGACAGTTCTGTGGAGGAGATGAGGCAGTTGGACCAGTGCCTAGGAGACGTCCTAAGAGAGAAGCGTCCCAGTAGGAGGATTAACCTACACAACATGCAGAGCCATTCCATATGAGGGACATGTATATGTCCATGATTGAGGCCAGACTAGAGTCTCTCCGCATAGGGCAGATAGCTACTGTCGAGATGATAGTGGGCTTGTATGATACACCACCAGTGCACAGGTGGACTATGGACGAGTTCCATATTGCTATGGCTTGGCCTCAGGAGCAGGCACAGGGGAGCAGAGCTAGAGCAGCTGAAGCTCCAGACGTGGACGAGGATAATGAGGAGGATGACTTTGAGGATGCTGAGACTGGAGGTCAAGTGGACTCAGATGATGATATGAGTTGAGAGGGCATCTACTGATGATGTCAATGCTTAGAAGAGGGGTTTTTATCTTTTTCTTTTGTACTTTGAATTTTTAGAATAGGTTGAATTTTTTTTAGTATTGTAGGTGTTTGTGCTTGGCTTGAACACTTTTTCTGATTATGGTTTGACTTGATTGTTATTGCATGATGAGTTTACTTGATGATGATTGGATGTGGATGATGATTGAGATTGTATTGCATGCTGATATACAGGTGAATTATTCATTAGCTGTGTGAACAGATGTGTGATGATTTATGATTGTGGCTATGATGCTAAGCAGGGTGTATGAATGACATTTGAGATAGCATAGCTGTGTGAGGTTTTGAGCTCCAAAGTGTTTGTTGATATATGTGATATTCATATGGAAGCATGAATGATATTGCCTGAGTCTTTATGATTGATTGAATTACATGCTTATGTCATATGATCAAGGCCATTTTTGGAAGCCCTTACCTAGCCAAAATTTTCACTCAAAGTAAAGAGAACCGTGTGTTCTACCCTTTTTGAACCTTAGCCTTAAACAGGATGAAAATGTTTGCTCTGAAAATATTTACCTTGAGTTGGGTTGAGAATAATTGTATGATATTGATAAGGTTCAAGTTTGGGGTTGTTGGGGGAATTTGAAAGGCAAGAGAAAGGCATTGAGCTCAAGTGTTGAATAAAAGAAAAAGCATGAACAAAAAAGAAAGAGAAGAAAAGAAAAAGCATGAAAGATGAGCTCAATGTAAAAATAAAAAGAAAAAGGGAAAGAAGTTGGGAATGAGATAGATTGGTTAAAAGAGAGTTTGTGCTTGAACTTTGAATGTTAAAATAACTCTCTTAACTCAAGGATTTTGTGCTCCAGAAAAACCAATTTTTCTTGTTAGCCCAGCCTCATTATAAGCCTTGAAAAAGTCCTTGTAATGGCATTTGTAGTGAGAATGTTGATTGTATTAGATGAAGGGCAATTTTGTTTCATGTAACATGTGAATAGTAGAGAGATTGAGTGACCTCTTAAACACTTGAGTGATTAAGTGAAACACTTGCTTGGAGAGGATTGATAAATTTCATGATTACATCTATGCTTAGTGATTGATCATTCATAAATAAAATATCTATTGGAAAATATGTGATCATGTGAACTGAATTGAATTGAAAGCATGTATGCATCTTGATATGATTCCACTGAAAATCTGAATTGAGTAATTACTTGTCGTGAGAAAAATGAATTTTAGGATTATTGAATTATTTTGATGAAAAGGAAGAAAGCCAAGTTTTGTTTTGTTTGCTTGAGGACAAGTAAAGTTCTAAGTTTGGGGTTGTGATAACGGTTTGAAAATCGTTATTTTTACACTTAAATTTGATATCAAAACACACCCTTTATGGCTTAGAATGAGCTTAGAATCAAGCAAAACACTTAGTTTAGTCAAAAGAGAACCAAAAGTTGTTTTTAGAGATATTATACTTGTTTTTCCATTGTTTTGTAGGATTTGATGAGATTTAAGGATGAGAGTGAAGAAGAGAGGACTTAGACTCAAGAAAAGAGGAGAAAAGGAAGAAAAGAAGAGTCAAGTTCACCGCTCAGCGCCAATTCTAACGCTGAGCGTCAGCTTCGAGGATGAAGTCATTGTTTCTCGCTTGAGCGGCGCCACTAAGCGTCCTGAGACATAGCGGTCCACCGCTAAGCGGCAGAACAAAGCGTTGAGCGGTCCGCGATTATAAAGCCCACCGCTAAGTGGCCAAATTGAGCGTTGAGCGCCTAAATGATTGGCTTGGGCTTAAATCCTGATAATTCTGTTACTTTTATGCATTATAAATAGCCCCAGTGCGACCTACAGAGTAATCTTTTGGCAAGCAGAGATGTCCAGAGATCTTCTACACTCCTTGGAGGCAGTTTCTTGGATGCTTAGGCTCCAATTTATCAAATCTATGGTTTACTCTTTCATCTTTTTCATTAATTCCATCTAGTTTCACCATGCCTATGATGAATTAAAACCTTTTGTTGTTGGGGAACAATGTAATCCTTTTGAAACTCTCTTATATTGAAATTCTTATTTTATTCATATGCTTGTATTATGAGTTGTTCGGTTTCATATATAAGATTAATGCTCATATCGTTTAACTCATTCGGTGTGAAGATATTTGATTTTGTCGATACAGAGACGTACGGGGAAGTCTCAAACTGATAGGAATTCCCTTGATTAAGCAATACTACCTAGAGATAGGAGTAGGAGGATCAATTGTTTTTGCTTCTATAATTTACTGCATTGCTAATTACTTAGGGAGACTAGAGATAGTAAATTAGTAATTAGTGATAGGCTCTTTTCGCCGAGAGATCGGGTTTAGAGTAGACTAGAAAGTTTGCATGGCAATTGATAATAAAGCGAATTTAATAAGAAAAGAAGATATAAGAGGGTGGATAATAATGAAGTTGTAAACCCCAACAACCCCATTCATTCATATCTTTTACTTGCCAATTGATTCAACTTGCATTTGCATGTTTATTTTCGTTTTGCATACAACTACAAAATTATTTCTTTTTCAAGTCTTATGAAATCAATCTACATGAAAAATAAGGCCTAAGAGTCCTTTTGGAGAACGATACTCGGTCTTACCGTTTATATTACTTGATAACGATCTGGTACACTTGCCAGGGGCTTAACACGCAACAGGAGCCTCAACTGAAGTAATGACTGCCTGCTTCGAGGGCACATCAATACTATCTTAGGGGGGTTCGCCGGAGGAGGATCCTCTTCCCTGGCGAGGAAGCGACACGTCTAGACCCTCCGGTCGGTTAATAATGTTCAAACACAAAGGAAATCCATGCCACCCATTACCTTCTCGAACAACAATTTTCACGCACCCGATTTGGAACAAGATGGCCCTATGGTAATCACGGCTGAGATAGCGCGTTATGAAGTAAGCAAAATCCTGGTGGACCAAGGAAGCTCGGTTAACATCTTATATTGGAACACTTTCCAACGAATGGATCTGTCAGATGATCTCATTGTGTTGTTTCACGAGCAAATAGTGGGTTTTTTTGGCGAATGGGTAGATACCCGCGGGTATGTTGACCTTCGCACCCGCCTGGGTACCGGTCATGATGGCGACGAGAAGAAAGTCTGATACCTACTGGTGGACACGAACACGTCTTATAATGTCTTGTTGGGACGACCATGATTAAACGCGTTCGGAGAGATAATATCCACACCTCACTTGACTTTGAAGTATCCCACGGAAGGGTGCTAGTAGTCAAAGCGGATCAGAAAATAGCCCAAGAATGTTATGCAGCGGGTCTAAAATTGTACCCCCGAGCAGCCAACACAAAAATCACCCGATTGGAAGTAGCCATGGCTAATTTAGACCCGCGTACTAACACGGATGATCGTATCAAACCATTGGGAGAGTTGAACCCGGTGAAGGTGGGAATGAAAGATGATTAAGTGACCATGATAGTCGGCGTCCTCGAGCCAGGAATGGAAAGGGAATTGAGAGCCACGTTGTGGAGGAACCGGGATCTTTCGCTTGGACCGCAACTGACATGCCCGGCATACATCCTTCGGTCATGACGCATAGGTTGGCCTTATTTAAAGAAGCAAAGCCGGTGGCGCAAAAGAAACGAAGGTTGGGGGCCGAGAAGGGGGTGGCCGTTAACGAGGAGGTGAAGAAGCTTATAGAGGCTGGCTTCATTCACGAGGTAACTTATACCACATGGTTGGCAAACGTGGTTATGGTCAAGAAAGCTACGGGCAAGTGACGGATGTGTACGGACTGATCTCAACAAAGCTTGCCCAAAGGACTCCCACCCGCTCCCGAGCATTGATGGCCTAGTCGACGGGGTGTCCGGCCACTAAATGTTAAGTTTTCTTGATGCTTACACCGGCTATAATCAGATACTAATGCACGCCCTAGATCAAGAGAAAATGACCTTTATAACGGAGAGAGGAAATTATTGTTATGACGTTATGCCCTTCAGACTCAAAAACACTGGGGCCACCTACCAAAGACTGATGGACAAAATCTTCGCCGACCAAATCAGCTGGTGCATGGATGTGTATGTGGACGACATGGTTGTAAGATCGACGTTAGGGGTCAACCATATTAAAGATCTGGAGGAGGTATTTCGACAGGTCAGGCGTTACCATATGAGGTTAAACCCAGCTAAGTGCACATTCGGTGTGGTCGTAGGGAAGTACTTGGGCTTCATGTTAATCGCCCGGGGCATAGAAGCGAATCCAGACAAGTGTGCAACCATACTTGACATGAGGAATCCTACTAACTTAAAAGAAATACAACGACTGGTTGGAAGGTTGACATCTCTCTCTATTTATCCCTAAGTTGGCAGAGCGGATTAGGCCGGTCGTTTGGAAGATGAAGAAAGGGAAGGTCAAGGCCATACTCACCAACTCACCAGTCATGAATCGACCTCACCCGGGCAGAGACTTACAAGTATACTTGGGAGTATCGACCGAGGCCATTAGTGCCACCTTGGTACAGGAACAGCCACATATCCGGCTTATTTACTTTGTAAGTAGAGCTCTACAAGAGGTGGAGACGCATTATCAGCAAGTAGAGAAGGATGCACTAGTGCTCCTTAACGCCGCCAGAAGACTGCAATCGTACTTTCAGAGCCATCAGGTGGTCGTTCGAACTGACCACCCTATTTCTAAAATCCTAAGAAAGCTTGATTTGGTCGGCCGAATGGTAGGTTTAGCGGTGGAGCTGTCAGAGTTCAGGCTTCGATATGAGCCTAGAGGATCGGTCAAGGGTCAACACTTAGCACATTTTGCGATGGAATTACCACAAGCTGAATCGGGTGGGGAGTGGAGCTTGTATGTCGATGGCACTTCCGGGCGGGCAGGTGGAGGTGCAGGAGTGGTGTTAGAAGGACTGGGCGGGTTTTTGCTGGAACAGTCGCTCGTTTTTAAATTCAAAAGATCCAACAACCAAGTTGAATATGAGGCCCTCATAGCTGGATTATAGTTAGCACGAGACATGGGGGCCCGGCGTCTAACTTGTCGGGTAGATTCTCGCTTAGTTGTGGGACAAATGAACGGTGAATACCAGATGAAAGACGACCACCTTCTCAGGTACTTCCATAGGGCTAACGCCCTCACCAAAGAATTTGAACGATTCATACTCAGGCACATCCCACAGGAGGAGAACGCCTTGGCCGACATGTTGTTTAAGTTGAGCAGCGAAAAGGAGAAGGGGCACTTGACGAGCATCATTAGGCAGGTCTTATCAGGACGCCGGTGGAATGCCTAGCGGTAGATGGTCTAGAGGAGGCAAATTGGCGAGATGAAATTTGCCAACTTATGAAAGATCAAGACAATGGCCGAACACTCAAGCCCATGGACACGCGCAAGATTGCTTGCTATGTTCTAATAGGAGATGATTTATACTGGAGAGGCTTCTCTACTCCTTTACTCAAGTTTGTAAGTCCGCGAGAAGCGTTATATGTAATGGAGGAGCTCCATAACGGAATATGCGGCTTTCACACCGGTCGGCGTACTTTGAAAGCTCGGGCTCTCCGAGCGGGCTACTTTTGGCCAACTATAGAAGAAGGCACCAAGTGTTTTGTTTAGAAATGCGAAAAATGCCAAGCCCACGCAAATATCCCCCACGCCCCCCAAGCAGGTTACATGCCTTGGTTGCATCGTGGTCGTTCGCCAAATGGGGCATGGACATTGTAGGACCCTTTCCCCCCCCAGACACGCCCAAAAGAAGTTCATTTTGGTCACTATAGACTATTTCACAAAGTGGGTAGAGGTCGAGGCTCTCGCCACAATAACCGCTTGGCAAGTCCAAAACTTCTTTTGGAAAATCATTCGTAAATTTGGCCTCCCCCAGACGGTAGTAACGGACAACGACAGGCAGTTTATAGACAAAAAGCTAGCCTCATTTTATCAAGGTTTGAGGTTAAAGCATGTCACGAGTTCAGTCGAACATCCCTAGACGAACGGCCAAGAGAAGGCAACGAACAAAGCAATAGTGGCTGAGCTCAAAAGAAGAATAGGACACAAGAAGGGTACGTGGGTAAACGAATTGCCAGAGGTTTTGCTAGCTTACAAGTGTACACCACATGGCACGACCGACGAAACTCCTTCCAATCTCACGTACAGCACAAATTCCATGTTGTTAGTGAAGCTGGGAGAGCCATCCCTGAGACGGCAAGTGGAGGATCTCCGACTCAACAACGAAAAATTAAGAATCGAGCTCGACACCATGGACGAACGAAGGGATCGTGCGGTGCTCCAGGCAGAGGCTTGCAGAAGAAGGGTGGAAAGAAAATACAATATGAAGGTAACAGGAAGGGGACCTAGTCTGGAAAAAAACCGGAGACGCTCAAAAGGCAATTTCCCATGGAAAATTCGTGGCAAAGTGCGAGGGCCCTTTGAAGGTAGTATAAGACTTGCACAATGGGGCATACCATTGATAACGGTTGAAAAACCATTATTTTCATACTTAATTTTGATATTAAATCACACCCTTTATGGCTTAGAATTAGCTTGAAATCATGTATTTTTCTTAAGCTAGAGAACAAGAGAGTCAAAGTTGGTTTTCTTGGTTTTATGCTTGATTTCCCTTGATTTTGTAGGTTTTTGGAATGAATTGAAAGAAAGGTTGAAGTATCAAATGGTTGCAGTGCAGAAAAGTCAATCAGAATATAGAAAAGTCAACCAGTCAACCAGTCAACCAAAAAAGTCAACCAGTCAACCAGGAAAGTCAACCAATTGACCAAAACAGTCAACTAGTTGACCAGAATGCTGAAAAGTTGACCAGAGTGTAGAAAGACCAGCGTTGAGCGGTTAAAATGGGCGTTGAGCGCCAATCTCGGGACCAGTTTTCACTGTTTTTCGTCTGGGAGACCCCGTTGAGCGTCCCACGTGACTGCCACCCACCGCTGAGCGGTCAAATTACTCGCTGAGCAGTGGAATGCTGGGCTTGGGCTTAAATTCTGTTACTTTTATGCGTTATAAATAGCTCGAGTGCGACCCTCAAAGTAATCTTTTGGCAGGCAGAGACGTCCAGAGCACTTCTACACTCCTTGGAGGCGATTTCTTGGATGCTTAGGCTCTAATTTATCAAATCTAGGGTTTACTCTTTCATTCTTTCATTGAATTCCATCTAGTTTCACCATGTCTATGGTGAACTAAACCCTTTGTTTTTGGGGAACAATGTAATCTTTTGAAACTCTCTTATATTGAAATTCTTATTTTATTCATATGTTTATATCATCAATTATTGGGTTTCTTAATTAATGCTCGTATCGTTTAACTCATTCGATATGAAGATATTTGCCTTTGTCGATACGGAGACGTACGGGGAAGTCATGAACTAATAGGAAATTCCTTGATTAAGCAATACTACCTAGAGATAGGGGTAGGACGATCAATTGTATTTTGCTTATGTGATATATTGCATTGCTAATTACTCAGGGAGAGTAGATATAGTAAATTAGTAGTTAGTAATAGGCTCTTTTCGCCAAGAGATCGGGTTTAGGGTAGGCTAAGAAAGTTTGCATGGCAATTAGATAATAAAGTGAATTAGATAAGAAAAGTAGATATAAGAGGCCGGATAAGATGAAATTGTAAACCCCAACAACTCCATTCATTCATATCTTTTCTTTGCCAATTGATTCACTTGCATTTGCATGTTTATTTTCGTTTTGCATTAAAACCTCAACATTATTATTTCTTTCTCAAGTCTTATAAGATCAATTTACATGAAAGATAAGGCCTAAGAGTTCTTTGGGAGAACGATACTCGGACTTACCGTTTATATATTACTTGATAACGATCTGGTATGCTTGCCAGGGGCTTAAAAAGTTTTTGGGGCCGTTGCCGGGGACTCGTGGTTTAACTTTTCAAGTAGTTAAATTAATTAAGTTTGACTTGATTTTATGTTTGTTTTTATTTTTTGTTCTAATAAATGTTTTCTAGGGTTTTGTGCCTAATGTTTGCAGGATGCAGTACGAACAAGAATTTGATTATATGGCCATTGAATTCTATCAAGATGATTTCAACCACTGGTGGGAACCTCATTCAAACATGTATCAAAGCCAATTTGGGCAAAAATCCTTTTTGCCAAGAGAAACGTTGGGGGAAGCCGAACAACGTCTTTGACAGAAACAATCCTCTTTGCCAAAAGAAACGTTGGGGAAGCTAAACAACGTCTATGGTAGCAACAACTCTCTTTACCAATAGAAACATGGGAGGACGATTAACAACTATGTCAATAGGTAGCTATGAAATGTTCGACAAATTTTTGAAGAAGTACGATTCCAAGAGCTATGAACTTACCTTCTAGAATTTGGAGACACAAATTGATAAGGTTGTTGATGAGGAAAAGATAGAGGAGAAAAAAATGGAGAGAAAGGAGGAAAAGATAGAGGAGAAGATAAAGGAGAAAAAATTGGAGAAAAAGGAGGAGAAGATTGAGGAAGAAAAGATAGAGAGAGATTTAAAGGAAGAAGAAATAGAAAAGTTGGGTGAGGAAGATAAACATGATGAAGGAGAAAAAGCAGTGTTGAGAAAAAAGAAAAAAAGAAAAAAAAATGTGAAAATAAAGAAGAAAAGAAGAAAAGAGCAAAACAGAAAGTTGAGGGAAGAGATTAAGAAAAAAAGGAAGAGAGGAAAGAAGAAAAGATCATATGCAAAACCTCTTCCTCATCAAAAGAAATATCATAGGAAAGAAAAGAAGTTTAAGTGCTGATGAGTGGTTATTTCTTGAACTATATTTAGTTTATTGCACTAAATAAACCAGGGAATTGTGTTTAATTGTCTGTTATTTCCCCGTTTTTTGAATTCTGCTTAATTTGGTCAGAAATTTGTAATTATGCTAATTTGGGTTTTCTGAGCTGATTGAGTGTATTTTGGTTGCAGGGAAATTTTGGAAAACATCAATTGGAGCATTAGGGATGGTGGCATAATCATTCAAGACTCAACATTTAGCCATTTCCATTTTTAATTAAGTGTAATTTCGTTTTTTTTGAAACCTTAATTAGATTAAGTGTTTTTGGGCCCTTTTGTGGCAATTTTTGTAAAAGCCCAATGTGTGGGACACTTGGC
>NC_028358.1:22187063-22194091 GCF_000741045.1 Vigna radiata var. radiata | reverse complement strand
TGGACGGTGGCAGCATTTGCAACCCTAGTTATCCTTTATTTTTGCTCTTAGAAAGATTGGTTAATGGAGGAGAAAAAGGTAGCAATGTCTTGGCTAAGCTTAGTTGAAGTGGTGTAATTTTGTTCCTCCCATTGTGTTTGTGCGGTAATGTGTTTGAGAGAAGGGATTTGGTTCTTTGCTTTGCTTTATAAGAACCGTGTTGTGGTTGGGACAAAGAGAATGTCTTGCTTTGAGTTTTATTCCATTTGACCATTCCCATGTGGCACTTTGGTAGAAGTAATTCCACTTTTTGTGTTAGTAATTTCACTCCTTGCTTTGTGATTCACGTGACCAAGATGTGGAAGATGGTGGCTGGTTATTGAGTTATGGAACACTTCATTTTGTGTCAAACATTGAAAGTTGTGTAGCTTTGACTTGGAGGAGAGAGGGAGCACGGTTTTCATGATAGCATAGTTGGCACATGGCTTTTCTTGAAAGATGAGGCACATGGGACAAGAGGGGAACATAATCAATTGTTTATGCAAAGAAGAAATTGAATTGGTGTTTGGTGCAGCCCAAGTCTCGGTAAAAGGGGGAACAAATTAGAATCAAATATTCATTTTCATTGCTCTTGGGAAGTGTAGTTGACTTGGCTATGGAAGAAAGGAGGTTTTAACTTTTGTGCTTCTTTTGGTGCTTGGTAACCGTGACAATGTTGTCTTGGAGGTGTGGGGGCTGCACGTGAATGGTTTGGTGGAGAGGAGAATTTGATTTTGCTCCCTTGGGAAGTCACGGCAATGAGGGAAAAATTTAGGGCATTTGCAAATTTAATTTGTTTGGANGAGCATGAGCCATGTGCTTGGTAAAAGNAACTCAATGATTGTTTACTTCTTTGTTTTAAATTAGTCTACATAATAGGTTTAGTTGTTCTTAATTTCTTTAATTTAGTTTTGCATTTAAATTAATTTAACTTTGTTAGATAGTTGTGTCTAATAGTGTTGGTGTCTAGTATTTTATTTTATTTTGTTTGAATGTTGTTTAAGATTTTTATTGTTGTTAGTTTAATTACTATGCTAGCTTAAATTAGTTTGTTTGCATATGTGTCTTTATTGAGTTTATTTTAATTTTCGCAAAATCTTTTCAAACCCCCCCTCCCTTAGTGTTGGACTTGACTCTGAACCGCAGTGGTCCTTGAGAGACGACCTAGGGGTCATTCCCTAGTTATACTGCACTTTAAAATGCACATAAAATTTGATTGGGCGGCGACACCCATCAAGTGCTTTATTGAAATCTTCAAGATATTGGAGATTAAAGTTCCTATATATATGGAAATAGGTGCTTGGTGTTCTTAATTTTCTAAAGAAATTCAGTAGGAAGAAGAAAAAGAAAAGAATATCAAGCAAATATCTTTCTATTTTTATTTTTCTGTTTTTATTTTTCTGTTTTTATTTTTCTACCTTTATTTTAAAAAAATATCTTTTACTGTTTTTATTTGAAAAAAATATATATCTTTTACTGTTTTTATTTTTAGGCTAATTATGTGCTCTAGTGTAGTATTCTTTAGTGTATGCAGGATAAAATTTGTACCAGTAGCACAAGAGCATTAGGAGGACTCAGATAATAGAATTCACTGATGGATGTTGTTATGATAAGAATGATGAAAGAAAGCATCTACTGATGGATGTTGCATGATAAGGATGAATGCCACTAGGATAACATCTACTGAGGGATGCTAGAAGATTTAGGTATCTATTGAAGGATACCAGGAAGGTACACCTACTAATGGGTGTTGGTAAGGATTGCACTTACTGATGGGTGATAGAAAGATTTTGGGTCAGGCTTGTGATGTTAAACAAGCGCTACTTGGGAGGCAACCCAGTTTTCTAAACCTTCCTTTTTAATTTATGCTTTATTTGCTTATGTTTTTAGAATAGGGTGTGATGTACTTGGTTTAAAACATATATTTGATGCAATGGGTTGATGATGATTTGTGATGAGTGTGCTTATTGATGCTTTTATATTGATTGATGTTGACATGATATATGAGATGTTATATGCAGTTGATGGTTCACAATATGTATGAATAGATGCATGATGATATGATTGTGATTATGATACTGGGCAGGATGTGTATCTATGTATTGGAACTTGAAATTAGCATATGTGAGGTTTTGAACTCTAGAGTGATTAAATCACTTGAACTCTTTGCATTTTGAAAGCATGAATGTTAAAGTGATTGCATGAATGACTTTGCCCAGGTTTCTACGATTAAATCACTTGCTTGCATGTGTCATATGATCAAGGCCATTTTTGATTTAGCCCTTTCTTAGCCAATGCAAAAAGTTTCGTCCCAATTAAAAAGAGCACAATGTGTTCTACCCTTTTTGAACCTAAGCTTTAAACAGTATAAGAAAACCCTTTTGCAAATCTTTACCTTGAGTTAAGTTGAGAATTATTGTGTGGTATTGATAAAGGTTCAAGTTTGGGGCTGTTGGGAAAGTTGAAAAAGAAAAAGATAAGCATTGAGCTAATGTGTTGAGCAAAACATGAGAAAATGAAAAAGATAGAAAAGATAAAAGAAAAAAAAAAGATAAAATGAGAAGAAAAGCTCAATGCAAAGAAAAGGGAAAGTTGAGAATAAGTGAGATTGGTTGTTTAAAGAGAGTTTGTGTGTAAATTATAAATATGAATAACTCTCTTAACTCAAGGATTTTGTAATCCAGAAAAACCAATGTTCTTCTTATCTCAATCACGTTACAAGCCATGAAAAGTCCTTGTGATGATAACTTGTTGTGAGTATGATTGATTGTGGTTAAATGAAAGGCAAAGTTAATTTGTGTTACATTGTGATAGTAAAGAGAATGAGTCACCTCAATATACACTTGTGTGCTTGAGTGAAACACTTTTCTTGGTGAGGAGTAGTTCTAGTTATACATGATTGCATATATGCTTGGTTAATTGGTCATTCATGATAATAGCATCTGTTGGAAAGACTATGATTATGTGAACACCATATTGAGTTTAATGGAAGTAATGCATCTATACATCTTGACTGATATTTTCATGATAAGCTGAGAGTGATTACTTGTCTGGGACGAAAGAGTTGTGGAAAGTATTAATCCATTGTATTGATTGTTTGAAAACTGAGTTACATCTTGTTTTGCTTGAGGACAAGCAAAATTCTAAGTTTGGGACTGTGATAACGGTTGAAAAACCGTTATTTTCATACTTAATTTTGTTATTAAATCACACCCTTTATGGCTTAGAATTAGCTTGAAATCATGCATTTTTCTTAAGTTAGAGAACAAGAGACTCAAAGTTGGTTTTCTTGATTTTATGCTTGACTTCCCTTGATTTTGTAGGTTTTTGGAATGAATTGAAAGAAAGGTTGAAGTATCAAATGGTTGTAGTGCAGAAAAGTCAACCAGAATGTAGAAAAGTCAACCAGTCAACCAGAAAAGTCAACCAGTTGACCAGAAAACTCAACCAGTTGACCATAATGCTAAAAAGTTGACCAGAGTGTAGAAAGACTAGCGCTGAGAGGTCAAAATGGGCGCTGAGCGCCAGTCCCGGGACCAGTTTTCACTGTTTTTCGCCTGGGAGACACCGTTGAGAATCCCACGTGAGTGGTAACGGTCTAAAAACCGTTATTTTCATGCGTAAATTTAATATTAAAACACATCCTTTATGGCTTAGAATGAGCTTAAAATCAAGTAAAACAATTAGTTGAGTCATTAAGAGTCAAAAGTTAGTCTTAGAGGTATTATGCTTGGTTTTACATTGTTTTGCAGGGTTTTGAGGTGATTTGAAGATGGAAGTGAAGTAAGGAGGACTTGTGCTCATGAAAGATGAAGAAAAAGGATGAAAAGAATAGCCAAGGAACCGTTGAGCGCTAGAACAGACCGCTGAGCGCCCAGTGCGATTAGAGGCAAACCGCTGAGCAGTCCAATAGGGCGTTGAGCGGTCCAACAGGGCATTGAGCAGTTGAATGATTAGAGGCAAACCGTTGAGCGGTTAAATTAGGTGCTGAGCGGTTGTCTACTGGGCTTGGGCTTAAATTTTGTTATCTTTTTGGCCTATATATAGCCCCAGTGTGAATCAAAACTTAATCTTTGGCAGAGGGAAATGTCCACAGCAGCTCTACACACCTTGAAGGTCATTCTTTGGATGCTTAGGCACCAAACTACTCAATCTAGGGTTTATTCTTTCATTCTTCCATTGTATTTTATCTAGTTTCACCATGATAATGGTGAACTAAACCCTTTGTTGTTGGGGAACAATGTAATCTTTTGAAACTCTCAAATATCTAAATTCTTATTTAACTTATATGCTTGCATATGCTTGATTTATCAATTGTTGGGTTCCTTACCTGTGTTTAATGCTTTTATCGTTTAACTCATTTGGTAAATGTTGTTTGTCTTTATTGATACGGGAACGGGAATTCCTTGAATATGCTAATAACGCCTAGGGATAGAGGTAGGACGATCAATTGTATTTTGCTTCTGTCCATTATGCATTATTAGTTACTAGGGGAGGCTAGGGATAGGAAGCCGGTAATTAGTAATAAGTTATTTTCGCCAAGGGATTGGGTTAAGGGTAGACCAAGAAAGTTTGCATGGCAATATGATAAACAAGCGAATTAAATAAGAAGAGTAGATATATGAGGGTGGATAAGATGAAATTGTAAACCCCAACAACATCATTCATCCATAGTTTTTCCTCAACCATTGATTCACTACATTTGCATGTTTACTTTTGTTTTTACATTTAAAAACTTAAAATCAATTTCTTCTCAAGTCATACGCAATTAGGTTACATGAAAGTTAAGGCCTGAGAGTCCTTTGGGAAATGATACTTGGACTTACCCATTTTATATTACTTGATAACGATCTGGTACACTTGCCAGGGACTTAACAGTGAGTGCAGCCCACCGCTGAGCAGTGAAATGAGCGCTGAGTAGCCTGTGACTTAGAGGGAAACCGCTGAGCGGTGGAATGTTGGGCTTGGGCTTAAATTTTGTTACTTTTATGCGTTATAAATAGCCCCAGTGCAACCCTCAAGTAATCTTTTGGCAGGCAGAGACGTCCAGAGCACTTCTACACTCCTTGGAGGCGATTTCTTGGATGCTTAGGCTCCAATTTATCAAATCTAGGGTTTACTCTTTCATTCTTTCATGGAATTCCATCTAGTTTCACCATGTCTATGGTGAACTAAACCCTTTGTTTTTGGGGAACAATGTAATCTTTTGAAACTCTCTTATATTGAAATTCTTATTTTATTCATATGTTTATATCATCAATTATTGGGTTTCTTAATTAATGCTCGTATCGTTTAACTCATTCGATATGAAGATATTTGCCTTTGTCGATACGGAGACGTACGGGGAAGTCATGAACTAATAGGAAATTCCTTGATTAAGCAATACTACCTAGAGATAGGGGTAGGACGATCAATTGTATTTTGCTTATGTGATATATTGCATTGCTAATTACTCAGGGAGAGTAGATATAGTAAATTAGTAGTTAGTAATAGGCTCTTTTCGCCAAGAGATCGGGTTTAGGGTAGGCTAAGAAAGTTTGCATGGCAATTAGATAATAAAGTGAATTAGATAAGAAAAGTAGATATAAGAGGCCGGATAAGATGAAATTGTAAACCCCAACAACTCCATTCATTCATATCTTTTCTTTGCCAATTGATTCACTTGCATTTGCATGTTTATTTTCGTTTTGCATTAAAACCTCAACATTATTATTTCTTTCTCAAGTCTTATAAGATCAATTTACATGAAAGATAAGGCCTAAGAGTTCTTTGGGAGAACGATACTCGGACTTACCGTTTATATATTACTTGATAACGATCTGGTATGCTTGCCAGGGGCTTAAAAAGTTTTTGGGGCCGTTGCCGGGGACTCGTGGTTTAACTTTTCAAGTAGTTAAATTAATTAAGTTTGACTTGATTTTATGTTTGTTTTTATTTTTTGTTCTAATAAATGTTTTCTAGGGTTTTGTGCCTAATGTTTGCAGGATGCAGTACGAACAAGAATTTGATTATATGGCCATTGAATTCTATCAAGATGATTTCAACCACTGGTGGGAACCTCATTCAAACATGTATCAAAGCCAATTTGGGCAAAAATCCTTTTTGCCAAGAGAAACGTTGGGGGAAGCCGAACAACGTCTTTGACAGAAACAATCCTCTTTGCCAAAAGAAACGTTGGGGAAGCTAAACAACGTCTATGGTAGCAACAACTCTCTTTACCAATAGAAACATGGGAGGACGATTAACAACTATGTCAATAGGTAGCTATGAAATGTTCGACAAATTTTTGAAGAAGTACGATTCCAAGAGCTATGAACTTACCTTCTAGAATTTGGAGACACAAATTGATAAGGTTGTTGATGAGGAAAAGATAGAGGAGAAAAAAATGGAGAGAAAGGAGGAAAAGATAGAGGAGAAGATAAAGGAGAAAAAATTGGAGAAAAAGGAGGAGAAGATTGAGGAAGAAAAGATAGAGAGAGATTTAAAGGAAGAAGAAATAGAAAAGTTGGGTGAGGAAGATAAACATGATGAAGGAGAAAAAGCAGTGTTGAGAAAAAAGAAAAAAAGAAAAAAAAATGTGAAAATAAAGAAGAAAAGAAGAAAAGAGCAAAACAGAAAGTTGAGGGAAGAGATTAAGAAAAAAAGGAAGAGAGGAAAGAAGAAAAGATCATATGCAAAACCTCTTCCTCATCAAAAGAAATATCATAGGAAAGAAAAGAAGTTTAAGTGCTGATGAGTGGTTATTTCTTGAACTATATTTAGTTTATTGCACTAAATAAACCAGGGAATTGTGTTTAATTGTCTGTTATTTCCCCGTTTTTTGAATTCTGCTTAATTTGGTCAGAAATTTGTAATTATGCTAATTTGGGTTTTCTGAGCTGATTGAGTGTATTTTGGTTGCAGGGAAATTTTGGNAAACATCAATTGGAGCATTAGGGATGGTGGCATAATCATTCAAGACTCAACATTTAGCCATTTCCATTTTTAATTAAGTGTAATTTCGTTTTTTT
>NC_028358.1:22157280-22182377 GCF_000741045.1 Vigna radiata var. radiata | reverse complement strand
AATTCCATCTAGTTTCACCATGTCTATGGTGAACTAAACCCTTTGTTTTTGGGGAACAATGTAATCTTTTGAAACTCTCTTATATTGAAATTCTTATTTTATTCATATGCTTATATCATCAATTGTTGGGTTTCTTATTTATGCTTAATGCTTGTATCGTTTAACTCATTCGATATAAAGATATTTGCCTTTGTCGATACAGAGACGTACGGGGAAGTCATGAACTGATAGGAAATTCCTTGATTAAGCAATACTGCTTAGAGATAGGGGTAGGACGATCAATTGTATTTTGCTTCTGTGATCTAATGCATTGCTAATTACTCAAGAAGACTAGAGATAGTAAACTAGTAGTTAGTAATAGGCTCTTTTCGCCGAGAGATCGGGTTTAGGGTAGGCTAAGAAAGTTTACATGACAATTAGATAATAAAGTGAATTAGATAAGAAAAGTAGATATAAGAGGCCGGATAAGATGAAATTGTAAACCCCAACAACTTCATTCATTCATATCTTTTCTTTGCCAATTGATTCACTTGCATTTGCATGTTTATTTCCGTTTTTCATTAAAACCTCAACATTATTATTTCTTTCTCAAGTCTTATAAGATCAATTTACATGAAAGATAAGGCCTAAGAGTCCTTTGGGAGAACGATACTCGGACTTACCATTTATATATTACTTGATAACGATCTGGTATGCTTGCCAGGGGCTTAACAACCACTTGGCCCATCTGGACAGCAAGACCATTCCCAACACATGGAATGCATCCCATTTAAAGTTTTATTTTAGTTAAGAAGTGACTCCTGTATTTTAATCTCCTCTTATCAAATACAATGGGATGAATCGCGGTTTTCTCTTCAAAGTTACATGGATATTGCTCACCTCATGTACCAAACCAGGTGGTAAATGACAAGTTCGTAAAGAACCACTACCACCCGGTCAACCAACTTAACTGGGTGGTGAATGGCGAGTTCGTAAAGAACCACTACCACCCGGTCAACCAACTTAACCAGGCGGTGAATGGCGAGTTCGTAAAGAACCACTGCCGCCTGGGTAAATAGCAGAGGCATAAATCAAACATCATCGTCCGGTCACTGTTAACGGGAAAAAATCATTGATGAAAGTCACTCATTTAGAAACATCAATTGCATAACTTCATGAAAGAAAATAACAATTGCTAGGAAAATAAAAGCATGTGTGTCTTCAATCGATCGGCATGTAGTGGCTTAACTTAAAAAATTGGCAATATAAAAACACGTGTCTCTAGCCGACCGACATACGATAGCGTTAACTTAGGAAATATTTGAAAATATAAATATGAACAAAGCCTAGAAAACGCAAATTGAATTCATGTCCAAATGTTGTGTGGGGCTATACATCCAATGCGACCGACCGACCTTCAAAATGAAAAACTATACTGCAGAAAACCTAAGTATGGTCATCGCCCACGCCATCATCATCACTAGTTCCCCCGTCATCAACAACATCATCGTCGCCAGCACCCTCGTCACAACAACACCATCTTCTACCGGCTCCTCCTCATCCTCTCTCGGAATCGGCACAGGCATCATCTTCCCATCATAGACATCTTGGGCAAGGTCGAAACCAGCGGAGAGAGGGTCCGCTCCCAGCAAATAGGCAGCCTACCGAAGGGCCTTGTTGAACCCCTCTTCATGTTCGATTTGAACGTTATGCTCAGGAGTTCAATGGTCTTGTTCGCCTTCAGCACCTCCCCAACCAGTTGGGTATTTTGTGTGCTCAACCCGACCAGTTCCTTCTCCTGTTCCTTCGCCTTCTCGCCCACCTACCATATCGCCAATTTCAACCGATCGATCTCACTCGCCTCTTGGTCGTACTTCACCTAGAGCTCCTTTAACTTTTGCGTGAGGGTCGCCACTTCGACACAAGCCCCCTCGAACTTCTTCAATAAGTCTGCTTGGGTCTTCTCACACTTGGAATGTTCAAGGGTGAGTGCCTCCATTTGAAATCTAACTTCCTCAGCGACCTTTTTCTTTGCAGCTAATTCATTCTGAACCTCTTCAGCATCGTGACGGTCGGCAAATCGGCGAAGATACCAAATTAGCATAGAATCGATCGGCACAGGACTTATTCTCGCAGAATCCTTTATCCAATAATAAGGGAACAAGGGTTCACCCGAAGCATCGCGAAATTGGTTGCGATCGACCTCCTTTATCATTATTTTAAAATACCTCGTGTTGAATTTCTTAAAAGACTCAGAGTAAGGTTTAAACATGCAACAATCTTGGACAGATGTCAACGAAACCCAGGCCAATTTGGCAAGCGGTCGGACTTGATAATAGTGAAAGAAAAGTAAGACAGTCAAGACGATGGCTAAGGTTGAGCACATGACCACAAATGCCTGAATACAAGCCCACCTGTTCGGATGTAGCTAGGAAGGGGCGATGTTCATCCTCCGGAGCACGGCCGTCTGGAAGCGAGTAAAGGGTACACACACGAACATTCGGTTGAACAAATATGTATATACAAAGAAGAAGTCTTCGGTGCTCGTCCCTTTTCCGTGAAAAACTCGCTCGTTAGGATGGCTAACACTCAGGCGAATCAGCCGAGCGTCTTCCTCGTTTCGAGCCAAGAATGATTGGTTAGCCCACTCCAGTAGGTCATCCTGACTCTTGTACTTGGACTCATAGGAGCCCACATCGTGCGAAGCCCATCCATAGCCACCTACGGCTGGCCATCTGTCGACGGGTTCCGCCCTCATTACGTCCACCTCGATCCCACCTTCCAGAAGAAGCAGGGATGCCCTATTTATTATCCGATCACCGTTGGGTTCAAGGACCCAAGAGATCCCCCCGTCCGGTAGGACCTCTCCTCCTGGGATACTGACCCCAAGCTAGAAGAAGATGTCCTGCTGCCACTAGAGGAGCCCCCGCCGTCACCGCCTACAGACCCCGTAGAAGAAGATAATGGAACTGTAGCCATTTATTTACTTGAGTTTAACGCTATAGTCGGACGGTAGAAGTAAAAGAAAGGAGATGAAGGTAAACATGATGGACTACTTACCCCTATTTATAGTAAAATTTTTTGAAACCGCTAACGCATTCTCACCGTTGAGCGATAGCACGATGAAGGGCCCAGATTGAAAGATTGTCCCACTACCCGAGGTAACCGACCTATCGAAACCTGACACGTGATTTCCCGCCTAAAATTCGATTCGAAGCGCGTCGGGCAACCTGACTTCATTTTTAAACCCAACGACAAGTACTTTTCTAGGGCTTGGGGGGCCTGATGTATTGGGAGCCCCCGGACGGTCCGGACGGATGGTCCCTATGAATATAATGAGCCGGACGGCCAGGCCAGGAAGATCATGAGAAGGATTAAGATAAGATGAACTTAGTTAAGGTAAGATGAAATTAAGGGTTATTTGGTTGTGATTGGGCCTTGATTAAGATCTCTCTAATCTTTGGCCCATGACCAACACTATATATAAAGGTTAAAGGTAAGAGGCAAGGAAATTTATTTATTGCGCATTTAATACAACTCTGTAACCACCGAACAAACATCTTACAACGAAGAAGGGCAATTAGGATGATCGGTTAGAAGGAGAGAAATTGTAAAAGGATTAAGTGACTTGACCCCACATCGAACAAAGTGTATTCCTAAAAGATGTTTTTGTACTTAATGGAGTGTAGGAAAACATTTAATGACCTTACCCGGTCCAACTACTCAACATTTCTTCTTACTAATATTTGTTTAGAGTTTTAGTTAATGATCCTTGGTACACGTGTTAACTTAACTTGCTCGATACTTCATGAAAAACGGCTGAGGAGGGCCTCGGTCAGATCCCAGCAATGCCACGTAGTGAAACATGAGAGGCCCAACTCTGGTGGGTCCCATCACGTTTATCCATTTGTCTTCTCGTCTCTTCCGAAAGATCGTGACGATAATTTTTATTTTTTATTTTTCTTTTTTGGACAGTTTCTTTTTACGAAACTCATCTCCTCTGCTCCCTCTGCTTTCCATAAAGTTGAAATCTCAACCGCGAACCAAGCCTTTTCTTTCAGTTAGGTGTCTCCCTCTCAGCTTTCACTCTCTTTCCTCCGTGAAACCAAACCCTAGCACTCTCAAAAATCAGTTTCCTGTTTTAAATCGTAAAGTGCAGAGCTCACTGCTCCTTCGCCAATCTCAGATCTGTTATTTCAAAACTCGATTCATGGTGTTTCGAATGCGTGTTTCGATTTGCTTTTGTTTTTAGGAATTGGGAGTTGATCGGATTGGAGTATTGTTTTCAATTTTTTATTGGTGTTGTGTTTGAGGTAGGTTATTTACTGTTTGTTATTGTCTTTCTTATTTGTGTGTGTACAAATTGAAATCAATTAAACGGTTGCGCGCCTTTTGCCTATTCAAATAACCGTCTAGGAACTTCTTCTCCACGCCTGGATTGGTTTCGTGACTCTTATTGTTCATTTCCGTTGCCATTTTAGTGTCTTCTGTTGAGCATATCCTCGAATTCATAGAAAACTTTTTTTTTGAGTCTGAATTTTGTGATTAGGCGTTGATTTGACACGAATCTGGAGTGCGGGGTTCAAGTTCGTTCCAGTTTCTCCGTGGATGCTGAGGAGTAGTGTTGTTTTTTGGGTAGTTTCCACGTTTGGATTCTTAGGGGTTCTTTTCTTTGATTTTGATGGGAGAAGAAGCAGTTTGTGTGCATGCATTAGATGAAGGAAGGAAGGAAAACAATGAGGAATCGAGGACGGAACTGAAACGTGACTACGACCAATGCGTTAGTGATACTGAACGCCACATGTTTCCTCATAAGAAACAAGTTAAAGAAGTTTCGAACGATGAAGTGCGCTCTGAGGTTTCTAATCCCAATGTTTCTACCGTAGAGCATGCGCTAACTTTTCAAGATATCAGTAGCCAACCAACTGAATCAACGGACGTTAACCATGCAGAATGTGGAGAACTGACGTCTACTTGTTTGGAGAATTCCAGTTCTGATGAGACTTTGAGTGATGAAGCTGGTGATTTGAATATTACTACTACTACAAATAATATTAATAACAACAACAACAACAATACTTCTCAGAGTGACAAGAACACGAGTAGTGCTGCAATGACATCCTGTGTTGTGATGGAAATTCCCAAGCATGCTAGTTCCTCTGGGATCAGGAAGATTACTTTTAAGTTTAGTAAAAAGAAAGAGGATTATGGTTACCAGCCACCTGCTCCTGTGCACCGTTACACTGATGGCAATCACATTGGTTTTCATGGGGTTGATGAATATTTGGCAAGGGATTATTGTAGTGGTGGGTTGGTAGAAAACATGGGATATGCTCATGATGGAGATGTGGAGTCGTACGCTCGCAATATGGAATTGAAAATGTCCAAGAAAGTAGTTCCCAACTGTTACCCTACAAATGTCAAAAAGCTTTTATCAACTGGCATCCTTGACGGAGCTGTAGTGAAGTATATTTATAATCCTGGAAAGGTAAAGTTCACATTCGATGTCTATTTTATACACCCATGCTTGTTTTCTTCTAATGTTTTGAATTGTTGTCAGGTTGAGCTACAGGGGATTATTGATGCTGGTGGATATTTGTGTGGCTGTTCAATGTGCAATTACTCTAGAGTAAGACATATATTTCTTGTTCCTTTTGGCGATTTTGTTCTGCATTTACGAAATGACTAATTTTATCATTTTCTTAGATTCTTAGTGCCTATGAGTTTGAGCAGCATGCCGGGGCCAAGACTAGACATCCAAATAATCATATTTTCTTAGAAAATGGAAGACCGATATATAGTATTATACAGGAAATAAAAACGGCTCCACTCAGTATATTAGACGAGGTTATCAAGAATGTGGCTGGTTCCTCTGTTAATGAGGAGTCTTTCCAGGTTTGGAAAGGTGAGAATCATTTCTCAGGCTTATAAATGCATTGTTGAAGCCTAGTGGTTTTGGGTTTATCTTGATTAATTGTCTTTGAAAAAAGGATTGTATCTGCTGGGTGAATCCCTCCTCTCTACAAAGGAATAAATTTACTCATCATTTGAACACCTTGTTAAATTTCTGACATTTTCTTATTTGAAGATTATGATATATATTTCTGGTGGTCTGCTTCAATGTTTTTATTTCTGCCATGTTATGGTCTTCTATATTCTTAATATCCCACATATTGTGGTATTAACTATACTGGGATTTATGAAAGTCTTGCAGTTTTTCCAATCAGGAACATCTCTTTTATTTGGCTGGCCTTTGCCTGTATTGGAGAGAACAATGGCACAATCTCTGATGGAGTTATTCATCATGGCAATACACATTGCTTTCATTTCAAAATAACTGACTAGAGATTTTAGCCGTTCTAGACTACATGTCACTTTAGAAAACCAAGAAAGCATCCTTTTCTTTTTTCCAACTTTGTTATGGTCTTCTTGAATCAGCACTAAATGGAATAAGAAACTAATGCCATAAAAGGGTAACATAGTCCAATGAACTCATATTTCGCTGAAATTGAGAATATTACTTTGAAATGGAGTGTGCACAAAAAATGTGGTTTTTAAAGAGTACCCTTTACCTGCATGTATTCTGTTAGAGTTAATAATCATGATTACATATGATCTTGTCCTATTGGAAAATTTTATTACCAATCTCTCTAACTTTCCTAGAAGCTTAAGGTTGAAATCTGATGAATTGTTTTATATCTAACACATTAGAAATTGGTCTTAGTGCTTGACTCTACTCCAAAAAAACAGTTTGTGAGGTAAAAAATGGCCAAACTTTGTAAGGTATATTAAAGTCATATCTCTAACTGATGTGATGCTAAACCACCACTCATGAGACTGCAAATAAGACAACCGTCAAAAAGAGGCCACTGCTAAGGCAGATTAGGTGTAATTGCAATTAAGGCAGTCTTTTGATACGCCCCCTCGTGCCCAAGACTTCTTGTCTGAAGTGTGGCAAATGCAGGTGCCCAATAATGCATCTAGGATATGTTTTGATACCATATTTTGAAATTGGTCTTAGAATCCAACTCAATCCAACAAAAGTAGTCGTAAGGTATTGCCCATGCTTTATAGTTTTTCTAGTCATATTTCTAGTCAATGGGGGACTAAACCACCACCCTTCAAGTTGTGACTAAGGTAGTCTACAGAGAATTAATGTGGTTTTTTTAATGTGAACCAGCACAGTTAATGTGGTTTTTTAACTGGTATAATAGATGTGTGTAAAGAAATTCTTTTCTAACTTATTTTGTTAGAGCTAATCATGATAGGCTTACTATCTTAATCCTATAGGGAAAACACAGTTACCAATCTCTCCAACTTCCCTATAAGTTAAGTATGCTTATGAATTATTTTGGCTAACAATTTTCATTACAAAACATCCAGGAACTGATAGGAATAAACTCGATAACAATTTAAAATATAAAGTAAGCCATGCATGTTGTATCCCGCAACTTGCATGGGATGACACATTAAGCAAATGGATGTTCACTTTCTGGGCAAATAGTAAGAGATGTTTCTATTTGCTTTGCATTAGGTCATGATTTTTCTTATACATATATTTCCTTTGCCATGGGTTCTGCAGAAAGTCTTCTACACAGCAACGCCAAGGTTCAGGCTTATAAAAATTCTAGCGCCAAACATGTTGGCATGTCTCATACAAACCTAAGGTAAATCTAAAATAAACCAAAATGATAGTAAATCAATTGAGTATTCTCTATCTCTTATTCACCTTGCTTAGTTTGGATATTGGCAACCTTTCAATTAAGGGGTTCTATAGTGAATGGGGCATGTCTGATTGTTGTAAAAGAAACTTGTTCTAAATGTCATGGCATTGATGGTTATTCTCTTAACATCTTAGGCTTTGTTTTTGAGATGCCTTTATCTTACTTCCCATCACTAAAGCATGTGAACAAGTGCATTTGCTTATAGTTCTAGAATAAAGCCTTGTTAATGGTAGGCTGAAGAATAAAACAATTACTTTACTTGGTCCTCATGCTTTGGCTGTCAATGTTTTCAGGATATGGCTAATGTGGTGCTTTTATTTGAATTGAAAATTAATCAGATTTCATAATTCTATGGGTTTTGTTAAAGGAAAACAATTTGGTTTTCAATTGGGTTTCCTTCTAGTGGTATATATATGAGTGCTACGAATTTAACTTTCTTTTAGTTTTGGAAAGCTCTAAATTCAATTTTATGTCTCTGTCAAATGTTAATATGTTCAATATTTTGTCGTTGTGTTAATGAAATTTTGTTCAACTTAAAAAAGGACTGACAAGGCACCTTTTAAATTGTTGTTGCAGTCAATCTGTAGATAGTACTAGCCACTTGTCGTCTTTGCATGTACCAAGTCATTATGAGCAGCTGAAGTATATGAATCAGACAAATGACGAATGGAAACGTGTGATGAAAAAGTTTGTCCTCTCTCTTGGTTCAATTACTACCCATACTTGATAATGTGCTTGAGCAATCTGCATATGTACAAGGTTATTTGGTTGATTAAATTATAGACCTTTCCTTGGTATTCAATTACTCACTGTTCTAATTTTCTGTAGGTCAAGCTCCTATTCTTCTAATTCTGGTGTACTGCTGAAAAGAAGTGCTGATGGTTGCACTAAGAGAAGGTACTTTTGTTTTGTTTTGTTTATTGATGGTGTCTGTTTTTTGTTTCCTTGTTCTCTCTAGCTTTTCCATGTGAATTGCAATATTTTAGCTACTGCTGTTTGAATTGATTTTTGCTTTTATCAGGGACAATGATTTACACAGGTTACTTTTTATGCCAAATGGGCTACCAGATGGTGCTGAGTTGGCTTATTATGTCAAAGGACAGGTGTGGGAATATTCTTTAAATATTTTTCATTTTTGCATGCGAGTTGCAATTCTTTTGTATGCTATTCAATACATGACATGTCTGAGGGTGTGTTTCAGAAATTACTTGGAGGTTACAAACAGGGAAGCGGTATAGTCTGTGGTTGTTGTGATATTGAGGTACAGTCATATAACTGTGCACAAAATGTTTTATGCTAATATTAACTTTTACTATCTGTGTTTGTGTGTAAACAGATAAGCCCTTCACAGTTTGAAGCCCATGCTGGAATGGCTGCTAGGCGTCAACCGTGAGTAGAATTTAAAAGCAGCTAAATAGTCTGGTCTATTCTTCTCTTTCTTGAAATAATTTGTCCTTTTGCAGTTATCGACACATATATACTTCCAATGGGTTAACGCTTCATGATATAGCTCTCTCATTGGCAAATGGTCAAAACCTTACCACGGGAGACAGTGATGATATGTGTGCAGTATGTGGAGATGGAGGAGATTTGATTCTTTGTAATGGATGCCCTAGGGCCTTTCATACAGGTAGACAGATTGTATTCTTCTTTACTTATTAATTATTTAAAGATACTGTAATATCTTCATGTATTTTTCTTGTTTGTCATATTAGTTTCTGAAGTTTTCTTATATTAGGAAGCATATTTACCATTACCCTGCATGTAATTTGGAGAATGAATGGTGTTCTCTATTGTCTACATGTTGTAAGAATGTTCCATAATGTACTCATATGCTTCATAACACATAGTTTTCTTTGAATAGTCTGTCTTGCTACCTTGTTTTGTTCAAAGCTAAATCATGCCTATACTGCGAAATTATGATGAGAAAAATAAACTGGGTTTGAGGTAAGTTGGCAGGAATATTAAGATTTGTCATTTTTTGGTCCACTGCAGCCTGCTTGGGTTTACAGTGTGTTCCAGACAGTGGTTGGCAATGTCTAAATTGTGGAGATAGTGCTGGTAATGGAAGAGAATCTTCTCTTGTGAGGCCAATCATGATCCGGTTGACACGAGTTGATAAAACACCAGATTTTGAAATGGGTGGATGTGTTGTTTGCAGGTAGGTTATATGGTTTATCTTAAAATAATTTATCAAAAATGTCACTTATTAGCAACTTTATGAGGAATATGTTCTGTAAGGAAGAGTGCAATTTTACATTCAAGATTTTGGATTCTGCTTGAAAGTATCAAGTAATTCAGAAGCATACAGTGTTAATGATAATTGTGGTAATAGGCCATTGAATTGACGTCACTGGATTTCACATAAATATGCATGCATTACTTTGACTTCTAGAGACTGTACTATATTAGGATTGATGAATATTATAGTAATAAGCCATTGGTTTTTAAAAGTTTGGTGTTAAATGTTTTTTAAATGACAATATTTGCAGAATTTAACCTATTTGTATTGGGTTTTTTCTGCTAGAAAAAGCTCAGCTTGGTTTCATGTTTGACATTTTTATGTACTCGTGTGTAGGGTATACCACACATCCTATATCATTGCAACCGTTAAGCTTTGCTTGTGTTAATTAATCCTATACTAATGTGCAAATATTCAACAGGGAACATGATTTCAGTGTTGCAAAATTTGATGAGCGAACGGTAATAATTTGTGACCAGGTATGATTTCTACAAGATGGCATTTGTAGTGAACTGTTTTTTTTTTCTTCTTTTTTGAAAGTTAACAATATTTGTGGTTGTTAACTAGTGTGAGAAGGAGTATCATGTTGGCTGCTTGCGGGATATTGGGCTATGTGAGTTGGAAGTAAGCACTGGGCTTGTAATAGATACTTTTATGATACTTGCATTTGTTTTCAATATTTCACCATCATATCTTTCAACAGGAGCTGCCCAAGGATAAATGGTTTTGTTGCAGTGACTGCAATCGAATATATGTGGCTCTACAGAATTCAGTTTCTGCTGGAGCAGACAATATACCAGCTTCCTTGTCAGAACTAATAATCAGGAAGCACGAGGAGAAGGGACTATGTACCTATGGTCCCACAGATGATATTCAGTGGAGAATTTTAAGCGGAAAAAGCCGTTATCCGGAACATTTACCGCTGCTTTCAAGAGCTGCTGCAATTTTCCGAGTGAGTGTTTATGGCTTCCATGCATGCTAATTGTGATATGGTATATGCTGTTGATATTTCATATTTCTCTGGTTCTATCATCTGCTCCCAGCTTACCTTTGAGAAACAGTTCAAATTATTAAAGTATAAATCATAACTGTACTGTAACTTTAGCTTTCCTGATGGGCAAATTTCCCTTTTCATGTAGGCAGCTGGTTTACATTTGTTTTTCATCACATGTATGACAAAAGAGTAACCTAGTCTCTGAAAACAACCTAAAACCTTGAGTTTTAGTTACGTGATAATGAAAGATGTCATGTCTTACGTGTAAGTTTGGAAAAAAATATTTTAGAAATCGGCTTGTTTTATTGATGCAACACTTTGTCTGGCATGTTATAAAATAGGAATTATCGTGATTCTGCGTTCTTGTTTTAGCTTTGTTCAAGTAACAATCCACTCAACTAGTTTCATTTGAGTGTATCTGATTGGAATTTTGTTTTAATTGTTGGAATTAACATTTCCTTCGTACAAGTTATTTATACATTCTTAATAAGTGTAATAAAGTAAATTATGAAGATGAAGTCAACCCAGTTCATGTTTATCATGTTCCAAGCATGGAAATTTATTTGTAAATCAATTGAAGTCTCATTTTACAATAAATTTTCACACATGAGAATTGATTTGTAAATCAAACCCAATTTTCAATTTTGTGGCAAGTTTAGACTGAGCATATTGTCATGCTTGATAAGACATTGGTGAGGATTCCTTCTGGATTGCTACAATTGTGTGGTTTTTTCGTGGGGGAGGTGGGGGATGTTGCTAACAAGGGAGCTTGATAGATTCTTGAACAAGAAGGCTATCAAGAACTCACACACACAACACCCAACACACAAAACAGAAAGAATTTGTATATTTCCTTCAATCAGTAATTCTGTTTACACTCTAACAAAACCTCCGAGGGATCTCTCCCTCCACAGGATAGAATTTTCCTGTCTATTCAAAGAATACTCAAAACGGAAAAACTGTAGAATATTCCCTAAGCCTCTTATATAGGCTTCCCCCTTTCCCTCCAATTAACAAAACTAACTGACTCCCCTATACACAACTGCCCTGCCCCCTTACTCTTCTAACTAATGTATTAATTCTTCTTTCTCCTTTCATAAACCCTTAGTATTCTACCATTACCCTTCCCCTCATGTCCAACCTTGTCCTCAAGATTGAAATCTGGAAACTGTTCTTGCATGGTCAGGACATCTTCCTTGCGGCCCCTTCTTTGCCTCCTTCCTGCCACTCTATTAAGATTTTGAGTATCACCCTGTCCTTGTTCTACTGTTGTCTTTTGCTCAACACCTTAAGTGGCCAAAAAGTAGGCCCTTCCCCTTGTAACTCTGTTGGAAGTTCCTTCTCCACCTGTTGGGTGCCCACTACAGGTTTCAACTGAGATACATGGAATAAAAGATGTATTCTTACTGTCTCTAGTAGTTGCAGCTTAAAAGCCACAAAGCCCACCTGCTTTATTACTTCAAACGGTCCATAGTAAAGTGCTAACAGCTTTGGATGCACTCATGTAGACATAGTTGATTGTCTGTGAGGCCTAATCTTCAAATACACCCAATCTCCCACCTTGATCTCCACTGGTCTCTGCTTTCTATTGGCATATTTGGCCATCTGATCTTGTGCCTTTGTGAGATGATACCTCAATTGTTTTAGTGTCTCATCTCTTGTTTGTAGCTCTTGGGCTACCACTTCTACTGCCATTTCACCTGGTATGAACCGGGTTAGAACAGGTGGTGGTCTTCCATGCACCCCTTTCAAAAGGGGTACATCTAGCTTATCCTTGATAGTTGGTATTATACCAGTACCCAGCCCAAGGTAAAACAACACACCATTTAATGGGTTGCTCTGAGTAGAAACACCTCAAATAGGATTCCAACACCCTATTCAAAACTTCTGTTTGCCCATCAGTCTTGGGATGGTAGGCTGTGCTCATGTGGAGCTGTGTGCCTTGGAGTTTAAACATTTCTTTCCAGAAAAGACTTAGGAACAATGGATCTCTATCACTGATAATCGACAGGGGCAATCTATGCAACCTGACCACCTCCTTGACAAACACTTCTGCTACAGTCTTGGTTGTATAAGGATGCCTACGTGCTATAAAGTGTCCATACCTACTCAACCTAACGACCACAACCAGCATTGCATCAAAGCCCTACGATTTTGGTAGCCTAACTATGAAATCCATACTCACCTCCTCCCAAACAGTGTGAGCAATTGGTAAGGGTCGGATTAACCCTTGAGGAGAGGCTACCAAGTACTTGTGTTGTTGGCAGGTCAAACACCTAGCCACAAAGTTCATGACCACCTTCTTCATCCCTATCTAATACAGTGATTGCGCAACCTTTCTATAAGTCCGGTATATGCCTAAATGGCCTCATGTAGGAGTAGCATGAAATTTGGTCAGCAGCTTAGGAATCCATCCTGATTGAGCTAATAAAACTAATCGCCCTTTGTAATGCAATCTATCATTTTCGAGCGTATACAAAGGGTGCAAATTTGGGTATGCTTTTAATCCCTCCACAATCTTCTATAAAGTAGGGTCCTCCTCCACTTCCTTTAACACCTCCTGGAAATCTAGCCAATAGGGTCTGGCAATTCACTTCATCTCCTTGTCAACCTCTTCCTTATCCTCTCCCTTTTGTAATAGTGCATCTGCTACCTTGTTCGAAATACCTGTGCGGTATTTGATCTCAAAATCATACCCAAGCAATTTTGCCAGCCAGTTCTGCTGGTTCTGGGTGGTAATTCTTTGCTCCAGTAGGTATTTGAGGCTTCTCTGGTCGGTATATACTATGAACTATTGGGCCAAGAGGTAGGGTCTCCAATGTTATATCACAAGGACTAAGGTCATTAGCTCTTTCTCATATATTGACTTAAAGAATTCTCTGAGAGGGCTTTACTGAAGAAGGCAACGGGCTTCTTGTTCTGGGATAGCACAACTCCTACTCCCCTTATTAAAGCATCACACTCAATGTAAAACTGTTGGGTAAAATTTGGTGATGTTAAAATAGGTGCTGAGGTGATGACTTCCTTCAATTTTCTCATAGCCTCACTCCCTTGAGACATCCAACAGAATTGTCCCTTCTTTAAGAGGTCCGTTAAAGGTCTAGCAATCTTCCCATAGTCCTTAATAAACCTTCTGTAGTAACCTGTGAGGCCCAAGAATCCTCTCAGTGCTTTGATACTTTTGGGCTCTGGCCTCTCCATGATCGCTGCAACCTTCTCCTTATCCATCTCCACTCCCTCCTCTGATATCAAATGCCTGATTTGCATTCTTCCGAAATTGCTTCTTCTTGTTGGCATACCATTCTTGACTCCTCAAAGTCCCCAACACCTCTTTGATATGCTTATGATGCTTTGCCCAGGTATTGCTGTATATTAGGATATCATCAAAAAAGACCAACACACTGCTCCTCAAGTACTGTTTCAGCGTATTATTCATCACACATTGAAATGTTGCTGGCGTGTTTGTGAGCCCAAAGGGCATGACCAAAAATTCGTAGTGGCTTTAATGTGTTCAAAAGGCCGTTTTAGGGACATCTTCCCCTTGTGTATCTGGTGGTAACCTGCCTTTAGGTCTACCTTGGAGAAATATCTTGCCCCTTTCAGTTGTTCAATAGCTCCTTTATCACATGTATCGGGAATTTATCAGGTATTGTTGCCCTAATCAAGGCCCTGTAGTCTATGCAGAATCATCAACTCCCATCTTTTTTCTTTACCAAAATTATTGGGCTAGAATAGGGACTATTGCTAGGCCTTATGATCCCTGTGTCCAGCATCTCTGCCACTTGGCTCTCAATCTCTGCCTTCATCACATAAGGATACCTATACGGCCTCACATTCATCGGGTCAACTCCATCTTTAATGAGTATCTTATGATCCCATTGTCTGACAGGAGGAAGTCCCTGGGGTTCTCTGAATACTTCTTCAAACTCAACCAAAACGTCCTCCAAATCCTCCTTCTGTCCCGTGGTTAACTGCCTCTCTTCCTCTTTGCTTCCTTCCAACTCAGTTTGGCCTAAGCCCCATACCAGAGTAACTGCTTCTATTTCCTTTACCTTTAGCAAGGCCTCGGGTGATACTACTTCCCTGGTCAGCGTAGGGTCTCCTTTGATCGCTACCTTCCTTCCCCCTGTTTGAACCCCATTATTAACGTTCCCCAGTTAATCGTGACTTCTCCTTGGGTAGCTAGCCAAGCAACTCCCAAAATGAGGTCAACTCCACCTAGTTCAAACAGATAAAACCTCTCTTTCACCTCCACTTCACCCAGCCTCACTATCACTTCATTACAATAGCCCTGCGTCTTCTTCCTTTGGCCATCCCCCAAACACACCCTATATGACGGTGTCTCTTCCATTGGTAATTGTAGTTCCTCCACCATCTTTTAGGCTATGAAATTGTGGCTGGCGCCACTGTCAGCCAGCACCAACACCCTTCTTCCATCAACCCATCCTTGTAACTTCATTGTCTTTGGATGTGTAAGACCCTTGCTGAAAAATAGGATAGCTCCATATGCTTTTGCTCTTTTTCGTCTTCCTTCTCTTTCTCCTCCTCTTCATCTTCTGCCAGTATGATTATTCGCATACTCCTCTAAGGGCATATATGCTTATTGCCCACCACAATGGAATCATCTTCCTTCCTCCCTTCTTTTATATACTCAGGATACGGTAAATTTCTTACCCCTCTGCCTCTCATCTCTCCCAGGAAGTTACTGCCAGTCTTGGAAGTCGTGGCTCCCACTATTCCCTCCTTCTTCATCATACTTAGACCCTTCAATGGACTCTGCCTATTTTGTCCCCCCTTGAAAGGATCAGACTTTGCAATTGTCCTTGTACCCCCCTGAAAGGATCAGATTTAGCAACTGTCCCTGTCGCCCCTTGGTACCTGTCACCCCTTGGTACTTGCCCCACAAGTGATTGCTTTTGTTGGTTGACCCAATGCTCGTTCTTGGGTTCTTGCTGGCTTCTTCCACGTCTCGCACCACTTCCATTGCTGTTAGCAAATCTTTGGGATTGTGCGGCCTGATCTGGCTACGAATGTTGTTCTGTAGCCCCACTAAAAAAATACCACATTAGTTGTTCCTCTGTCACCCCCCTTGTCTGAGCTACTAACGTCTCGAACTCTTGGACATAGTCCTCCACTGCTCCCCTTTGTTGCATGGATGCCAGCTTCTCAAACACGGTTCCTCTGTCTCATCCTCCAAACCTTCAAACTAACACCTCCTGCAGATCCTCCCAAGAAGGATTCGTGACCTTGGTTTTCATGAATCTAAACCAGTAATCCACGCTACTCTCCACGTAGATAAAGTCTAGTCACAATTTCTCCCTTTCCGCCACCGATGTATGTCGAAAAAATTTTCCACCCTCGCGACCCACCCCATTGGGTCCAAACCTTCGAAGGTGGGTAATTCCATTCTTTTTACCCAGTTTGGTTGAACGTCTCCTTTATCATCTTTCAGTTTTTCTACCGAACTCTCCTTCCTTCCCCTTCAATTCTCATTCACGGAAACTTGGTTTCCTTATGAGTTTCATTCGAGGTTTCTGGCTAACCCTCTGCGTGAGCTCTTTTAAATCTTGTCAAATGCCCATCGTCTCCACCTTCGGTTTTTCTCCCGTCGTCTCCAAAGCATTCATCCTCCCTTCGATTGTATTAATTCTCCCTTCAATTCGGCTTTCCAATGCGTGTAACTTTCCCTCCATCTCCCTCCTCTTATGGGATCCGGCATGTCTGACCAATTGATAGATTCTTGAACAAGAAGGCTATCAAGAACTCACACACACAACACCCAACACACAAAACAGAGAAAGAATTTGTATATTTCCTTCAATCAGTAATTCTGTTCACACAACCTCCAAGGGATCTCTCCCTCCTCCACAGGATAGAATTGTCCTGTCTATTCAAAGAATACTTAAAACTGAAAACTGTACAATATTCCCTAAGCCTCTTATATAGGCTTCCCCCTTTCCCTCCAACTAACAAAACTAACTGGCTCCCCCTAGACACAACTGCCCTTCCCCCTTACTCTCTTAACTTATGTATTAATTCTTCTTTCTCCTTTCATAAACCCTCAGTATTCTACCAGAGCTTCTCTTGTTCCATCAGGTTGTGGACAAGTTTTAGGTTAAATCTCTGACTGTTGAGAAAGACATGCTTTCGAATTTTGTGCATTTTGAAAATTCACTTCTAGTTCTTTATTTCGTAAAGTACCCTTTGATTATTCTGTTATGTATTCATTGGCATTGAAATCGTCTATTAGTCATATTATATGTTGTTATCCACTTATGCTTTTGGGAATATGTTTTGGCAGGAGTGTTTTGATCCCATTGTTGCAATATCTGGTCGTGATCTGATTCCGGTTATGGTCTATGGGTGAGCAAATATGAATTATTTTATAACAGATCACAGTGGTTCATTCCTGTTGTGCTTCTTTGTCATGATTTATTGTAGTGTGGATTATTAACATTCTAGTGTTAGTATACAGACCGCCCACCAGGATAAGTCTGAATTATGATGAATATGCCAATTTCTCTCCATCACTCTCCAATTCTCCTTCTTTTATATAAGATTGTTTTGAGCTGAGTATTTTTTTTTTTTTTTGCATTAGAACTTAGAACACATTTTAGGGTGAATTAAATTTGTATCTACTTATCATATTATAAACAGTATTTTTTTTCAAGTTCTTTCTAACATTTGAATTTATATTGAATTATTGATTTCTAGTCTTGGTATGACCTTTTACTGGGCACAAGTATTTTGGCGATGCATGTGTCAACAAGAGGTTTTGTAAATAATGGTCAATCAGTGCTTGAATTGCATGGGCAGGATTCTCAAAAATATTCATGATCTTTTGCTTCATTTTTTATGGTAATATATTGTAATTTGAATTTTGTGCAGGAGAAATATTTCTGGCCAAGAGTTTGGGGGGATGTATTGCATTGTTTTAATAGTGAAGTATGTTGCTGTTTCTACTTTTCATATTTTCCTGACTCTGCTTTTATTTGGTCGTATTTACATTGTATGTATCATACTTGTACAGTTCTGTCGTAGTATCAGCTGGGCTTTTGAGGATTTTTGGCCGTAATGTTGCTGAGCTTCCACTCGTTGCTACTAGCAGAGTACATCAAGGAAAAGTAAGCAGCAACTTATTTATGCATGACCCAAAATTTAAAAAAGTTGCTTGGTAGATGCATTTTGATAATACTTGTTTAACTTTCAAATATGATTTTTCCATTTAGGGATATTTCCAAGTGTTGTTCTCTTGCATAGAGAGGTTGCTGTCTTCTCTAAACGTAGAAAAGCTGGTGCTTCCTGCAGCAGGGGACGCAGAGTCAATTTGGACTAAGAAATTGGGCTTCCGAAAGATGAGTGAAGATCAGGTAATTCCGTCGTTCTACATTTATTTGTTTACCTGACAAAGTACATATTACCTGTGTGAGGAGAATTGAAAACCTGATACGCTCATGAATTGACTGAACAGGTTAAAATTGAAGTGTTTGAATTTTTCCGTCGTGTACTATTAGCAACCATAGATTTGATTCCATATTAATATAGACTGCCCCGTGTTGGCTATTAATTATGTGCAAAAAGACAATTATTGTGAAGGAAGACCAACTTAACAAAAATATGACCTGTTTATATATGGAGCTTGCTAAGAAATAAGAAATGGTTTTTTTGTGTGTTGCCAATGGACTCCTATAATATTCGATGAAAAATTTTTATTTATTTATTTCTTAAGTAGTAACACATTAAGAACACATTTCATTTACTGACACTACATGGCTGTTACGGTAGCTTTAGTTTGAAATTTGAAGAAATTGTTGCAGACATCAGTTAGCATTTACAATTGCGCTTTTATTTTCTTTGGCAGTTATCCAAACATCTCAGAGAGGTGCAGCTAACTCTTTTCAATAAAACTTCAATGCTGGAGAAGACAGTGCAGCAGACTATAGAATGAGTTTGATCTGGTGTTGTAACTAATTTTTGGTAATTTATTCATTTTTTTTAGCATATACACTGTAACATCGTATTGTTATGCTCTTGTTTTCTCCCACGTAGTATGAGTGGTAGTGGATGGGTCTTGGGTGTCAGCCAAGCCATGTCTCTTTTTGTAAAATGTAGGGTAAAAAGTAAGCGTGAAAAATAGGGAACATGGCCTAAAGGATAGAAGTAGAGGAGTTTCATAGAGCCAGCATGCTGACCAATTTTTTTTTTAGCATGCATGTTCGCCATAAAATCCTACTGTATTGATTTTTTTTTTTTTTCCCTCAGAAACTCTGTATCTTTTCCGGTGAATTTGAATTCATGAAAATCTCCGCACACCAATGAAATACTATATTAATAAATGTATGTACTCTTGCTCTTTGTTTTTAACAAGTTGCTTGAGCACTGAGAGTGTGTTTTCCTGTTGTGATTGTTACTGTATATATAGTCTTTTCGTGGAATGTTTATAATTTGGTTAATAAAAGTGTATGGTGGTTTTAATATAGTTTTAGAATATAAGTGAATTGAAATAAAGTTTCTTAAAAATTAATTTTCACTTATATTTATCTATTATTTCAGGAAGTTTTCTACATATTTAGTTTTATTTTACGTTATTATTAAAATATATTTTTTTCTTGTTTATATGTGTGTATGTATAATAATATATAGGGATTTATTTGAAACAAAGATGAAAGTCAAAGAGAATATATTTTGTGATTTTTTATTATTATTATTTATGAACTAATTTTAAAAGGATTAAACTTTGAAGGATTGAAAGGTCATTTATTATAATTTTTAATTAAATCTAAATTATGTTAATGGTACATTTTTCACATTTTTTTAACGAATTTTCCTGAAAATCAGAATCATTAAATTATTAACTTCTAAAAGAATTTTGAGTTATAATAATAGCTTTAAAGGGTGCCGCGTGCATTTTTCACTTATGTGCTAACTTGAATTTCTTTTATTCTAGGATGCATTTTTCACTTATGTGCTAACTTGAATTTCTTTTATTCTAGGATGTTTGAAAGATTCATTATTTCTTGCATTGGAGCTTTGCGGAGTATTATCTTACATTTGAGAATGAAGATGTCTCCTGTATGTTACATATTCAATAGAGAAGAGAAAGATTTATGGGACGTGTACAAGTCTTTCTTTCTCTCATTGATGATGGAAGAGTTGTGTTTCTTGTTTAATCTCGTATTCCATACTAGATTTCTGAACATGGCATTCTTTTTTGCTTAAGTCTTGATTTTATTTTTCTACAAAAAATAATTTTTTAGTAGGTGCTTACTTGTGTTTGAGTTAAAATTAAATCATTTTTGTTTTTATATACCTTTTCAATAAAATAATTCAGATAAGTTCATAATATAATATATAAATAGTGAAGAAAAATTGTAAAAGAATGATAACATAAGTTTTTACTTAAAGATATGTTTAGAGAAGATGTAGGTATAGTAAAGGTATTTTTATTTTAAAATTTTGTTCTTATATATGCTGAGAGAAGTGATTTTTTTTAGGCATGGCGTTTTCAATTCCGTAGATAACATATTGTACATGATATTTATAGTCATTGTACACTTTTGCTTTTAGGATACGGTTTATAGGGAACTGATTTATGAACTTTCATAATGTATAATTTGAATTGAATAACAGTCCCAATTTGGTTTTGAGAGAATTCTGAGTTATATTTTTCTATCTCAAAATCAATAAAAATAGGAGTGAAAAATATCAAATGGTATATTTTTATAAGATGAAATAGTACTTATATATCCAAAGTAATATTTTATATGTATTTTAGGTTAAATATGTTTTTAGTCCCTATATTTTGAGGTGATTTTGGTTTTAGTCCATTTTCAAACTATGTACAATTTAGTCTTTCAACTTTAGAAAACTCTGGTTTTAGTCTTTTTTACCAATTTTTTTTTTAACTTTATTTGTTGTTTCAAACAAGTTTCATTATAGCATTTGGATTGTTTACACTGTTTGACATATTTTTGCTTCAATGTTAACTAAGAAACGTGCTTGAAACAACAAATAAAGTTAAAAAAATTGATAAAAAAGACTAAAACCAGAGTTTTCTAAAGTTGAAGGACTAAATTGTATCATAGTTTGAAAATGGACTAAAACCAAAATCGTCCCAAAGTATAGAAACTAAAAACATATTTAACCTATGTATTTTTATTTAGGTAAAGTAGATGACCTGATGATTTAAAAAAAAATGAATTTGATTTATATGATGATTTTTTTATTAATGTTTATTTAGATAAAGGAGATGACTTGATAATTTAAAAAAATTAAAATGGATTAAATATATTTTTAATCTCTTAATTATCAAACAATTTTAATTTTAATCTTTCTTTTAAACTTTGATATATTTTTATTTTTATTTTTAAAAAAATTATAATTTTTCGAACTCCAAAATACAGTTAAAATTAGACTCAGTTTGTCACATCACTTTTCATTCTCTGAAACTGAGTCAACTCTCTATTTTTTTTCATGTTTAGCAAACCGGGTGTGGTGTTGGGTTATGCATTGTGTTCAACAAACCCACAGCAAAGAAATTCTTCTTTGTTGTCCTCGTCTTTTACCTTGCCATCTTCACCAACACTAACCTCTTCCACCACGCCAACATCGACACCTTCATCTTTTCCGCTTCTCTGACTCCTTTCTGAAATTAAAAGTTTCCTCCCTTCAACCTCATCCCGTGCAAGCAGCGGTCAACAGTCTCTCGCACAAGCCGCCGCCGGTAACCGCGACAGAACCCAATGCAACCCTAAATCGCCCTCTAAAGAAGAAACCCATCCACGCACATCGCAGCGCCATTGCAAGCTTCATTGCAGGAACTCTTTGGTTGCACACCATGGCGTCTTCTCCTTTGCGCAACCAAGCCTTCGTTCACCCCCAATTTATGAACCCTAATAGCAGAGAGACAATCTCCAAATCACTTATGGTGATTTTCTTGCTGAAGTAATGACTTTCAATTTTGAGAATCCATCTGCTCTGTAAAGTGAATAACTAATAATATCTTCAATGCTTCATTCCATATATTAGCAGAATATGCTGGCTGCGATCTAGTCCACATAGACATGACAAAAATTACCTGCAAGGAGAAAATGCCATTCAGTATTAAACTTCCTGTCACTCAAATCTGAACCAACAAGCTTAATAATAATAAAATAGGCATGCTAATTTGGTGCGTCCTTTCTATGAAAAACACAGGGGCAGAGGTAGAGTAGATATTTATTGCCTTATTCACTGCTTGGTTAAGCAAGAACCTTTCCTCTAGTTAGAGAATAAACAAGCATCCATATATCACAACAAAAGCATTAAGTATAACATTACCAAAATCGTTGATACCAGCATAATAGTCTTTCCATAATTCCATCCCATTCATCTTATTAGTATGGTATGCTGCTCTCCAAAGCCATAAGCTCAAAACAGTTGTTGTAAACAGCAGCCAACTTAAACTATTAACATCTTTGACACACTTGCAATTCATGGCATGCTACACCAGCACTCGAGTTCAACTTTCTAACAATGTGTTTCATTCAGGCGTGAAAAGCTCTTAGAGCACTCAAAGGATTGGTTAAGATACAGGCTCTTGTTAGAGGGTATCTAGTTCGGAAAAGGGTTGCAAGCAATGATAAGAGTTCAAGCTGTTGCTCGATCGGTTCGAGCTCGTCGATCCATGGACAAGGAGAACAGATTTCACCCAGAATCTTCATCCAGAAAATATGTGGTAAAAAAATGGTCCTGTTCAATCTCTTTCCATCAACATTGCCATATTTTTTATGACATATTTTCTCTCGTAGCAGCAACAGTTTGATGCAAAAAGAAATTATCAATCTCGAAATAGAAAGGCACACATATACTGTAAGGCACCATCGAATGGATTTGACGAGAGCTCAAAAGTTTTTGAGTTTGACTCTCACATGACCCATTCAAGATCTCGGAGCATTAACACTGCAATGTCTGAATGTGGAGAAGAGCTGCATTATCAAGCAATGTCCAGTTCCAAAAGTTCACATTTAACAAGTATTCAACTTTCATGTAATTTTAAACAGAAAATAAATCCATGCAAATGTTCTTGTTGAATGTTGTATTTCTCATCTGGGAACCTAATCTGTTGAAGTACGGAAATATGCATAATCACTAAGATAATATTAGAATTAACTGACTTGATTTGTTAAATTTGTATTTTACAAAAACATTATTGCATAAAGGAAATGTCCAAGACTCTTATGAACTGTAATGCATTAAACCACCCTCTTATGAAGAGGAAATTCTATTAGAAATAACTTACTAAGGTAAAACAATATTTGGTATATGCATAAAGCTACATAAATATGCAGAGGGAGACCAATATTTATGCGGAGGAGAGATATTTTGCCGATGACTAAAATATGGCTTCATGGGAATGGGGAATAAAACGTGCCTTTCTCCACCATACAATCTACCCTCCACTTAAATTAATTGCTCATCTGTATATTCTTAATATAAACCTCTCTTTAATTTCATTCTTCAATACGACTGTCATAGGAAGCTTGGTTTTGGTCGCGTCTTGCAATTCCCGCAATTTCTCACCATCTTTTGCATCGCCTGTGACTTAACAAAATCAATACTATAAACTAATAGAGCTTAATGAACATTAGAAATTCATTAATAGAGCTTGATAAAATATTCTTCCTTACTGTACCTCTGCACTATAAGTATACCAAAACCAAAGCTGAACATGTCATTTCTTTAACATGACTGTTGTATAACTATCCTTGCAGAATTCAACAATGATCTTAAGGTGCACAAATTAATTTGAACACACAAAACACCTCCCACCCGTCTCCCTCCGTAACAATCAACATGGTTTTCTCTTTCTCCTTCCCATACGCATTTCTTTCCTTCTTTCTTTCCTTAATTCTACAAACATAATTCATTTTCTCCAATCTTTCATGCCAAACCTTTAATGCTTCCATATTCAAATTACGGAAGCCCCATTATTTAAACATTCATTATTGTTCTTGAAAATGAAATTGAATGGGACGCTTTCGGAAGCACAAGGGACAAACAAAGTCTAATTCTGGAGACATTAATTCATTTTTGAGCGATGAGATTTTAACGGAAAGGTCGCCATGGTTGTTAGCCGTAGAGAGAAGAGAAAGGGCTTGGTCCCTGACATGGATATCTTATGTTTTAGGGTTTTGAAATAACAAGGAATAGATGAAGAAGGTTTGTGTAAGGTTTAAATATTTTTTTTGTCCCTAATTTAAGTTTTGATTTTCAGTTTAGTCTCCGCTTTTAAAAATGTCAACCTTTAGTTTTTATGACGACTGATTTGATATATTTTTCATATCATAGAGACTAAAGGTTGACATTTTTAAAAGTGGGGACTAAAGTGAACATCAGAACTTAACTTACGAACAAAAAAGGGTTTAAACCTTTGTGTAATGTTGGGAACAACGAGGTTCAAGTTAATAAACTACTGTTGTGACTTTGCATTGAAAAATACATGAAACATTTCATCACACACGTGGCCCGACATTAGCGAGTTCAGTCTAATTTTAACAAGATCAAAGTATACCAAAATTTGAAAGAAAAACTAAAACTAAAATCATTTGATAATTGAGGGACTAAAAATATATTTAACCCAAATAAAATTGATTTGTAAGATGAACTTTTATTTTAATATTTATTTATTTTTATTGAAATAGGTTGAGGTAAACAAAAAGAAAATTAAGAATTGTTTTAGTTGTAATTTGGTTTGTAAGAAAAGTTAGTAAAAGTTATTAAAAATTTGTGGGTAAAAAAAAGTATTGCTATTTGTTTCGGTATAAATTTACTGGGACCGAAGGACTAACCTCGACGACGTCGTTTTCTGTCTTTCTACCCGCTTCTTCTGATTTCCGTCCGTACGTCCTCGCGTTGACTTCAGCCGTACGGTGATCTTCTAGCCTTGACCGGGGGAGGTACCTGAAAAGGCACTCNGACGCTCAAGTTAGGCGTGTATATGGAATTCTCTGTGGGAGAGAATTGATAAGATGAGAGATATGCTGTGTGAATTGTGAGTGAAATGTATCCAGAGAACGTACCCGTTTGGAATCTCCCAGCCCTTACTTATAGGCTTTGGGTTGATATGAGATAAACAAAATAAAAACAAAATAATAATAAATATANNCNNNCNNANNNA
>NC_028358.1:22144563-22157271 GCF_000741045.1 Vigna radiata var. radiata | reverse complement strand
TNNNTNNGNNNGNNTATATTTATTATTATTTTGTTTTTATTTTGTTTATCTCATATCAACCCAAAGCCTATAAGTAAGGGCTGGGAGATTCCAAACGGGTACGTTCTCTGGATACATTTCACTCACAATTCACACAGCATATCTCTCATCTTATCAATTCTCTCCCACAGAGAATTCCATATACACGCCTAACTTGAGCGTCAGAGTGCCTTTTCAGGTACCTCCCCCCGGTCAAGGCTAGAAGATCACCGTACGGCTGAAGTCAACGCGAGGACGTACGGACGGAAATCAAAAGAAGCGGGTAGAAAGACAGAAAACGACGTCGTCGAGGTTAGTCCTTCGATCCCAGTAAATTTATACCGAAACACTATTTATAATTTATGATTTAGTAAATTTTTATTGAAAAAACTGAGTAAATAATAATGAAGTTAAGCAAAGTAAATATATATTTTAAAAAGTTAAATTATTTATTGAAATAAATTGACGAAAAGTAAAATTTGTTTTACTTTTACCTTTGTTTTTAAGAAATATTAGTAAAAATTATTAATAGATATGTAGGTTAAAAATAATAAAGTATTGGATTATTTTAGAAATTAATTGTTAAAAATTAACAAGTTTTTAATTATTAAAAGAATGGTAGGAAACTTTTTAACGTTATTTGTATAAAACTTCGTTATAAAGTTAATTAGACAAGTGAAAAAGGAATAAGTAAATAGAACATTTATTTATTGAATGAAAAAAAATTAAAGAAGTTGAAGAGAATTAATTATGGGATGTGGATCCTTTAATTTCAGGGTATTGAGAACAATGATTTTTTTTTATGTGTCCCGTTGTTTGATAGAATGAACGGTTTTTTGGATGCTCTTCTTCTTTGATATCCATTTCGATCTTGATTCTAAATAATTTTGATTGATACTTTGTGTTTCTTCTTGTGGTTAAATTTGGTGAAAGTTGTGGACCTTGGTGTGGTTGTTAATAATCTTCATGTCTTAATTCCCCAAACATATTATCATACACTTTCATGTGTCAGATACGACAAACTCATTACATGACAAACTCGTTTAGTAAAAACCTTGGTTTTGATTTGGAAGTTTAACTAAATAACATGAAATGAAGAAGTCTATATAGAAAACTAATGAAGAAGTCTCTATGTTTAGAAAGCTAATGAAGAAGCCAGAAAAACACTTAGCAAACTAGGCAGTTTAGAAACACCAAACACTAAGTTAGGAGACCAACCTTAAGACAGAAAACAGACACCAAACACTATGATAGAACAACCAAGACCAACTTCAGGATAGGAAACAGACATCAAATACTAAGGTAGAACATCCTAGATTAGAAAATCAACCTTACATTAGAAAAAGACTAAATAAAAATGCCAAGTCGTAAAATCCCAACTTAAGATAGAAAAACACTAGGCTAGAAAACCGTAAACTAGAAAGGTCAAAATCACAACCTGACAAAATAAACAAGAGATAAATTTTTAAAATGCAAAGGGAAAAAGTCCAAAGGAAAAAAGATGTGGATGACCGCTTATGAGAAAGTCAAAGATAGAAATTCACGTAAACATCAAACTAGGCTAAGAAACTCAGGAGAAAAGAGGACAAGAAGATAACTCAAGACTCTAATAGGAAAAGCAACATAGGTAGAAAACACAAGACCTAGAACATGAAACCCCAAACATAGAAAACCTATACAAAAACTTTTAGAACTAGAATCCATAACTTAGAAAAGCTTAGGAAAACACTTAGGATCTTAGGTAACATTAAAACATATAGGTTAAACCACCTAGACGCACGACTAAACGCTATTATGCCTAAAGCTTCTAAGAGAGTCGAAGTTAAACGTTTAATGCTTATCATACTTGAAAAAGGTATTTGGCTTAACTCTTGAAAGCAAAGCAAGTCAAGACTGTTGGAACAATCGGTATCGTTCGGAGAGTATAACGCAACGAAATAAAACTTAAAGTATCGAAAAACGTGTTTGATCACTTTTTAAATTAAAATGGTCAGTTTTCAGAAATAAATTTTCTAAGAGAAAATTTATCGAACAGTTGATGTGCAAATGAAATTAAAGAGTGTAGGGAGTAGAAAAATCACACAAGTAATTTTTATACTGCGTCCAGTCGTTAATCACTATAAGAATTGATTAACAATTTCACTAAAAACAGTTTTCAGATTACAACAGTAACGAATAACAAATATGATAAAACCTTCATTCGACGAACGAACCAGAAGAAGAACACTCTGCCAACTCGAAGAGAACCGCTCCGACTATCAACACACGAAACACGAGCTTCTCCTATTCACGAGACCAAGCAAGGGAACTTGAACTATATCTTTTGAGAATTTCCTCTGACAAACAGTATTCTGCAAGAGCTTCTATTCAATAACGTTGCTTCTGAAATTCTCAGAAGTCCAATATATAGCCAGCTACTCTAAATATCAAAGGTCAAGTCCCAACTGCTAGTAATAATCGATTATTGTAAGTGATAATCAATTATTCAAGTCCGTTACAGGTTTTTCAAAAATGTGATAATCGATTATTTAGAGTGATAATCGATTATTCCTGAAAGACTCATGATAATCGATTATTGCTTCTTATAGTCGATTATTTCAGTAGAAATACAAGTTGAACAAATTTTGAAGACTTTCCTACTACATTTATATTCTACAAAGTGCTTTTAAATATTTCTAATATCTTCTTCAGGTAAAAACTTCTTGCAACATCATCAAAACAATTTACTTCAAGCTTTACCAATGCTCCTCATTGGTAATAGACCACACTTAGTCTTTTGCACTCCTTGGCAAAATCAAGACGCAAAAACAACAAAACACAACACACACTAACACAACAAAAGACCTAAAACCGAACCGTTGGTCCCTAGCAACGGCGCCAAAATTTGATGAGTGTCGCAACCCACACAAATTTTATTGCATATTAGAAATGCAGTATAATGCTAGGAAGTGACTCCTAGGTCGTCTCACAAGGACCAACTGCGGTTCAGAATCAGGTCTAACATATAGTGGGGTGGGGGGTTTGAAGAGTTTGTGGTGAATGCGGACGAATTAAATTAAAATGGAAATTAAACACACCAACCATAATTAAAAGCATTAAAATAAAGACTAGAATTCTAATAAAAATAAAAATGCAAGATAAGTCACTAAAGAAAATAACATGGTGGCAAATAATTTAACACGTATTGCATAAGAGAATTGAAGCAAGGAATTAACATAGTAAATATAAGCAACAATCGTAGCTTGAGTTCACATAGTAAGCACCACCTAATCCATCTTCAATCAACTTTTATTCTTCAAGGTAAAAGGAAAGAAACTCATAACTGGACCCACCATTTTGCAGTCAACAAAACCGTGAACCATGAATCACATTTCCCAATGCTCTCTTGAAAACAAAACACATTTTTTTTTAACCCAAGTAATGTTCCAGGACCTTATAAAATGTTCCAAGCCTTTCTTTACTCAATAAAAACTTAAGGAGAAGAAAACGAAATGCTGCACCCAACAAAACGGAAAGAAGAAAATGCTTTTCTCATTCAATCAAAAACAGAACCGTGAGCCACAACCAGGACGTGATGTGTGCTTTCCACTTTCTTCAGCCAAACTTTCGATCAATGAAGACTAAGAGAGAAAGTTAAGCACTTGCACAAAAACTAAAATAAAATGGAAGGAAAATGAGATTTTTCATTGAACTATCAAAACGGTGGGCTTATTCCCATTTTCTGAAAACGTATCAAAGCTTCTTTCCTATTCTCTGATTCTAAAGCAAGCAAAGATGATAAAAATCCATAAGCTGTGACGGGTGCTACTTCAATCAACAGAAAAACAACATCTATTCTCAAGGAAAAATGCAAGTGTTCGCAGTTCCAGCATAAAAAAAAAATAATAAAAACCTCTAGAATTCTATAATGCAACGTTGAAGAAAGCTTAAAAGAAAAACAAGAAAAAAGTGCAGCTAGGAGCAATTCAACCAAAATCCAGGTGCTGTTCCATTTCTCCAAAGTCTCCCTCCTCTGAATGTCGTCGTCCTAGGAATCCTATACCTAGAGTTTTTGTGTCCAAGTTGGACGTGTTTTTTTTTAGCCCAACGCTGCATGGGACTACCCTTTTTTTATTGCTGGGCCGTGGAAGACATCAACCTGGATTGTTTCTTCTCAAGGCTGCGGGAAAAGATGTAGGCAGCAACTTGCTTTTTTATTTGATGCAGCCCATGTCTTGCAAGCTGGACGTGTTGAAGGTAGATGGAAGCTGTTGGGCCGTGGTGCTTTCTCTTGAAGTTGCTGGATGAAGAAAATTTGAATGGGCTGCAGATGGACAAAGAATAAAAACATTGATGCACTTGCTTGTTGCACCGTGTCAGACCAAGTTGCTGAATGAATGAAGCTGGACGTATCCTCATCACCGTGAGAAGTCTGCAGCTGCTTGGGCCGTGAGGTTGCTTGCTTCTGCTTGACCGAATGCTTCTCAAAGTTGGACGCTTGTTGCTGCAGCTCTCGTGCTTGCTGTGTGCACCGTTGCTGTTATAGAGGCAACTGGTGTGAAGGCCCCTCTTCAATGTGTTGCAGCCTGCTAGATGCCATGGGCCAACTTCCTGGACGTCAACCTGCTGCAGCGTGGAGGGAGTGTGAAGGCTGGACCGTGAAGTTGAATCAGCTGGATGCACCTCCATTTTATTTCGTGATGCAGCTGGACCGTGAAAGCTTGCTTTCCGAACCTTGAAGGAGGTGGCAGCTGCTGGAGTGTGTTTTTGTTGCTGCAGGGCCGTGGACGTTTGGGGTGCAGTGTGTGACATGCTGCTGCACCGTGGTGCCGTTTCTGTATCCATGGGCCAAGTGTTGGTTGTGTGTTAGACCAGACCAATTCTCCTTCACGTGCTGCTGGAGCTTCTCTTTTTATTTAAGCCCAACTTTAACGTGCATGTGCTGTAGTAAACATGTGGGATGAAACTGGATAAGGGCTGGACTTTGAGAACGTTGCATGCTGGACTTAATTCAACACAGCTTGGTGGGCCGGATGTTTCTTTTTGAGTCCGTGTTGTTTTTCCCAGGCAGCTTGCAGAACAACGTCTATCACTTCAATTCAGCTGTGTTTTTATTTAATAAAAATCTGAATGTGTCCCCTCATGTGCTCGTTCAAATCCATGCATCAGCCAAGCCGTGACACACCAAATTTATCCAATCAATCACGTGTGCTTTACAATGTAAAAATTGAGCACATGTGCAGCTTCTCATTATGGGCCGTGATGGAGCAATTCTCACCATGTGCACCCCAATTATTAATGCCACACCTCCTCTCTCATTTTAGTTTAAAATATAATTGATGTGGCAGTCCTCTATAAGTCCCAAATATTAACCAATACTTTCCCTGAAAATAATAATGCAAATAATTAGCTCAGAAAATTCAAATTAATTAAAATTAGAATTTCCGGTCAAATTAAGCATATTTAGGAAAAACGGGAAAATACCGGAAAATTAAGCACAATTCCCTGATTAATTCTAGCACAATAAACTAAGTAAAGTCAAGAAAATATTGACTCATCAGTAACAAAGTCAATGTTTTTGACAAAACAAATTAAAAGACATAAAAGACTAAAATATAAAAGAAAGCTTAAAGCAAGCTAAACGCTATCTGTCTAAGAAGAGACAAAACTAAAGAAGCATTTACTTGACTAAACAATATCATGAGCTTGAACAATACTTTGTCTAAACAATAAAGTCTTTATATAACACTTGATATCTTTAGAAAAGAGCTTAATTATTAAAAGCTACCTAACAATAAGAAATAAAAAGTACTTTGTTGTTCTGAGCAAGCATCTAATGACATTAAATGCTCAACGTTAAAAAACAACACAAGTGATATTTGATGAACTGATTGTACACCAAAATCCAATCAGTAATAGGTAACAAGAAAGACATTCACGAAATGTTCTTCCTCTAGAAAATAGTGACATAATACCTATGTCAAAACAAATCATCAAAGAAGTAAAACACCAACTAAAAACTCTCTTATAGAATAAAATGATAACAACCAATCTCACAAAAAAAAAATTAGAAAACACAAAAACTTGAGTCAATGATAAAAACACTTAAAACATTAAAACAAGAAATATAACATATTTACTATAATATCTCTATCTTGTGCAGGACAATTGCTACAAACATTCATCTTATAAGAACCAAAAGGAGCATTGAGAAAACACAAAAAGGAGCATTGATCAGGTTATTAAAAGTTATGCCAAAAGGATAAGTCAAAACCACTTTTGATAAAAGATCTGAACAACAAGTCTACTTTGACAAAGAACACCATCCTATGACTGACACCTACACCAATAGCCATAAGAAACCAAATCTCAAGACAAGCTCTGTCAAGACTGTCATATTATCAAATCTCAAAACAATCATCGTCACAACGACTATATCATCAAGGTGTATAAATAAAAGACGAGAAGAAAGAAGAAGATGATGAAGAGGAGAGAAAATATGAAGATATCTCATCATACGTTGAGCAAGGAAATCTTTTTGAGCTATCAATGTTGAATTCCATCTATAAAGAAAAAGGAAAAAGATAAGACTTCAAGAAAAGAAGAATACTCTCAAGCTTCATCAGAATATCCACTTGAAGAAAGAAAAGAGAGTGAAATAGAGAAGAAGATCTCTCAAGCTTCATTATAATATTTTACTTGTGCTTGTTGTTGAGATTGTTAACAACACAATATCTATATCACTTTGGTTTTTGATGTTGACAACATTGTTGAGATTGTTGACAACATAAACTCTATATCAAACCAGTTTTTGATGATGACAACACACTGCTTAATAACAGGTACATATGTTCCAGAGTTACATGTTCAGCTGATATACTTTACTGATTTGAACAATGCTTGTGTTGAACATGTTTTGTTGATTTGCATGTATGTTCCTATGATTGATTATGTGTTACATGTATGGAACATGCTTGTATTGAAATGTGTGTTAAAATGATTTTGATTACTTCTGCACATTTCTGAAGAAAAGCTCACAAGCACTTTTATGAACTTATATTTGTTGTAACAAATGTCTGGTTCAGTCGACTACACTAGTAATAGATTCGACTAAGCTAAAATCTTTGTACAGATTTTGTGAGCACGTGCTTGATGAGATTTTGAGTTGAAAAGAATTTCAAAGTGATTTTTCATGTGTTAGTCGACAGTGTGAAACACCTATTCGACTATATTGCTGTTAATTTTGGAATTCTGTTATGCCTACTTGCTCCAACGACTATATTTTCAAAAGTTAGTTAGGATTGACTAACTGGGTCAACTGTCATGAATGAGCATTGATTTGGTTGACTGAGGAGCCTTTATGTTGACTGACTGTTATAACTGTTTTAATACAGTCGACTGGATTAATAGGCTATTCGACTGAGAATGACAGGAAAACTATAAATAGAACAGAACACGATTTGTTCTGAGACTTTTGTGATCTAACTTTTTCATTGTCCTATTTCAGAGAAAATTCTAAGTTTAGGAAGCTCCAAGAATTCTCCAAGAAGACGGTGGTGATCTTTCTTGAGAGAGATTCAGATTGAGGAGTCAATTGCGCATACTGTTTGATCAACATTTGCACAAAGAAGGTGCTTCTGGTTTGATCTTGAAGGCTTGGCATCCTGTGAAGACTGTTGTATTTGATTGAAGGCTTGGCAACTTGTGAAGTGTGCTGTGATAGGCTTGGTAACCTGTGAAGCGTGTTGTGATAGGCTTGGCAGTGAAGAGCGCTGGTGACACGTTGACAATTGTTCAGCGTGGGTTCAGATTGCAGAAGAGGGGATTCTTGCTGCATTTCTAGTTTTGTGTGTGCAACTATATTTGGTTTTGGGTTAGAGAGGAGATTTATATTTTTGCGTGGTGCTTCTATAAATTCCTTGTTGTAAAAACCGCAACCATTATAGTGCATTTGCTTCCAAGGTTGGAAGGACACCGGATGTAGGCATTGTTGGCCGAACCAATATAAAAACCAGTGTTTGATTTTCTCTTCCCTAAACTCTTTATTTCAGTCGACTATATATGTTTAGCAGTCAACTACGTTTTTCCACTGCACTGAAATTTTTCATTACTTGCATTTCAAGGAAAGATCAAAAGCTTTGAATTTTCATACAAAGATTGCGAAAAGACTTTGTTTTTGAACTAACATCAATTCACCCCCCCCCCTCCTTGTGTAAAACGAAGCCAACATGTTTCCTAACAATTGGTATCAGAGCTGGTTTTCATAAAATATTTGAAAATTCAGTCGACTCTGTTTTTATTCTATTCGACTGTAAAACCTGGGGATGACTTCTAATTTTCAAACTTTTGGTGAAGGTGCTTCAACAAACAGACCACCTCTGTTTGCTGGTGAAAACTATCCTCTTTGGAAAATTCGCATGCAGATCTTTCTTGAATCGCAAGATAAGGGAATTTTGGATGCCACTTTAAATGGTCCATATATGCCTACAAAAACTGTTGATAATGAAACTGTTTTAAAACCTTTTACTGAGTGGACTGCTGATGAAAATAGAAAAGCTCAGTATGATGTTAAAGCTAGAAATATTATTGCCTCTGCACTAACAATTGATGAATTTTTCAGGATATCCCAATGCAAGATTGCAAAAGAAATGTGGGATGTTCTAGAGGTAACACATGAAGGCACGAATGAAGTCAAGAGAGCCAGGAAGAATTCTTTGATACAAGAATATGAGTTGTTCAGGATGAAAGCTCGTGAGAACATCTATGATGTCTAGAAACGGTTCACTGTAAACCACCTAATGGCTCTTGGCAAAGCCTTTGATAAAGAAGAGATCAACATCAAGATTTTGAAAAGTCTAAACAGGAATTGGCAACCAAAAGTCATTGCAATCTCTGAATCCAAAGATCTTACAACTATGAATATGGCTACCTTGTTTGGCAAGCTACGTGAACATGAGTTAGAACTTGGTAGACTGAAGGATGAAGAGGAGATTGAAGAAAAGAAGTCCATTGCTCTGAAGGCCGCGAGTAATAATATCACAGAAGCAGTGATGGACGGCAAAGAGCTGATGACCTTGATGGTAAGAAAATTTAGTCGACTTATGCAAAATGATAGTCAACTGTTTAACCATGCAGGTCAAAGCAAGAAAAAAAGCTTCAGCACAAACACTGTCCAGTGCTATGAATGTGGTAAAGAAGGTCACATCAAGCCTAACTGTCCTGAATTACAGCCAAAGCAGAAAGGGAAGAAAAGATTTCCTCAAGGCAGAACAATGAGAAAGAAAGGAGCCTACATTGCTTGGGAGAATTCTGAATCTGAAAGCTTAAGTGATGAATATTTTGATCAAAAGGAGGAATCAAATTTGTGCTATATAACAGGTGTAACATGGGACGATTATGACAGTGATGCAGATATATCAAATGAGCCAGTAGAAGTCAAATATGATCTGCTTGAAGATGCTTTCAAAGAATTACATGTTGAGGCCATGCGACTGCAATACAAGGTAAATCGACTGAGCTTTGAGAGAAGAGATTTTGAAAATAGAATTAAAGACCTTGTTACTGAAAATGAAAGATTGGAAAAAGAATTGGATATAGCCTTGTCATCTTCTAGGAATGTTGAAATTAAAACTGTTACTGTTGAGAAAGCTTGTGAAAATTATCTTATGCATGCTGAAAAGATTGATTACTTGACTAGCAAGCTAGCTAAGTTTGCTCAAGCTAGTGACAATTTAGATGTTGTATTGAATTCCTCTAGCAGAATTAATAATAGGCAAGGAATTTGATTTACTCTAACAGAACCAATGCTAGAAAGCTTAATGTTTTGAGAAAACCTGCTAGAAATGCATGTTTTTACTATAGATGTGTTGGTCACACTATTAGAAATTGTTATTATAGACATGTTGTTGTTCCTCAAGGATTATGTGTTTGGATACCAAAGGAACATGTGACAAGAACTGACAATCAAGGACCCAAAGTTAAATGGGTACCAGCAACCAAAACTTAACTGTTTTGCAGGTTATGCAGCTGATACAGAACTGTTCTTAAGGATAAATCAACTATGGAACATTTCAAAAACCTTGAGTGTCTACAACTGGTAAATCTGTATCTACCTACTGCATCATGCATGTTGCTGAATGATTGTTTGCATTGAGTGCTTAATTGTATGATTGATTGAAATTGTGTGAAATGTTGTTATGAGTCCCAGTCGACTCCCATATTAATTCAATCGAATGTGTTAGTGAATCAAGTAAACCATGCTCCAGAACTAGTATGATTGACAAGACTACATTGCATCTTATGCAAATGACAAAGACCGATGAGGGATTGTCATATAAGCTTGAGAGTTCAAGAGAAGAAAATGAATTAGAATCTATACTTAACAGCAACTATAGAGCAAAATCTAAATTTGAAAGATTCATGGTAAATGGAATGAAAGTGATAGTGAAGAATCTGAAGGAGCTGAAAGCATCATAAAGCCATGGAAATCATCCTGATAGCTTTGAAATGGGTGATGGAAATAATTCCGATGAATCAAGTGAGAAGAGTGTGGATGAGGATAGCAATTCTGATAACAGTGATATGATACTTCAAAACTTTGTAAAAAAGAGAAAAAAGAACAGCTAGGCTAGATTTTTAATTTTCTTTATTTTGTAAAATGGCTTAGAAAGCCATCTTTTGATGTTTTTTTAATGTCTTGTTTTGTATTTCCTTGTTATCCTCTACCATTGTAATATCTTTTCTACCAAGGAAATGAAAATTAGCAATTTGAATCAAACCATTCACTTAAACTGTTAACTAAAATCTGATACTCTGTTTGATTGATTCGACTGTGCTATGATTGAAGTCAACTATGCTATAACTGTCATGTATTTTTATAAATTGACTTCTGTTATGATTTGATTCTATTCTTGCATAACCACTATACTTGATCTGGAAAAGGTTTTTTGAAAGGTTTTTGCAGGAAGAACATTGCTTTGAACATATACAATTGGGATTCAACATTTGGAAAAGCAATGCATTCGACTGATGAGTTAAAGCATTCGACTGCGTCTAAACTGGGTTAAAAATTCCTATTTTGGAATTTTCTTCTATCCTTACTGACTGCTTTAATCATTAGTATTATGATATTATCTCTGTTCTTTACATGATTTTATATATGTGATTGAATTGTGTACCAATGATACAAATATGTGCTTAAACTGGTGATTGACTTGTGATATTCTACATTATGCAACAAACTGTTTTTGAAATTCATGCATAATGACAGAGGGAGTATCACTTCTATACACATTGTTTCATCACACACCTACATTTCAGGGGGAGTTTACATATGTCATTGTGATGAACTTGTGATTTAGAGAGCATCATTATCTTTTTGATACTGGATATTTGTTTGATGCTTCTCTGCTTTTAAAACTGCATAAATATCAAGCATTCCTTTTTTGTTAATGCACAAAGGGGGAGAGTTTTAATGAGTATATGAGAGCAAGTCAATATGGGGAGAATTGTTGTATCATACTTTATCTGCTTGATGATATTTTTGTTGTATATTGATGAGTCAATATTTTCTTAACTTCACTTAGTTTATTGTGCTTAAATTAATCAGGGAATTGTGCTTAATTGTCCGATATTTTCCCGTTTTTCCTAATTATGCTTAATTTGACCGGAAATTCTAATTTTAATTAATTTGAATTTTCTGAGCTAATTATTTGCATTATTATTTTCAGGGAAAATTTTGGAAATACAATTTGGAGCATTGGGAATGAGACAAAATAAAATCAAGACTCTTCACATAGATATTTCAAATTTAATTACTTTGAAACTTAGTAGTCTAGATAGTTTTTAATTAAACTTGTAAACATGGGGCCAATTTTTGGCAAAATAGTTTGAGCCCAAATGAGAAAATGACATGGCACCTAGGGTTTTCCAAAGAGGGTGGACCCCACCCTATTTTTGACACACTTGGTCCTAGGGAAAAAGGTTACAGCCGTCACACACAAGGAGAATTTTGGCTGCAGACTTTGAGAGGGAGCATTCTCGGCAAGTTGAAAAAAAGAGGAGCTGTAGCGTTGGTAGAAAGGAAGGGGCTGGAACCTTTTTTATGGTGTTGCCGAGACACACCAATCTGCAGTGCATGGAACGTTTTAATGGATTTTTTTAATTGCAATTTTGGATCTTGGTTGAATGGATTAGAAGCTGCTACTGTCGGTTTTTGTACGGATATGGGCAAATTTGACCCATTAATTACGGATCTAGGCAAATTCGAAAAAAATTACAGAAATGGGGAAGTCGTGCCACCCCTAGACGACTTTCAAAGGAGAAGTCATGCCACATCTGCACGACTTCACACTGTTCACATGAACAGTGATAAAGTCGTGCCACCCAAAAACGACTTCTGGGCATGGTAATCGATTACTTTAAGCTGTAATCGATTACCAAAGACTTAAAACACAATTTTTAATGGTTTAGAATGAAATCAAAAAAATAGAAAAAGTGAAGTCGTGTGGGGGTTGCACGACTTCATCTATTGAAGTCGTGCCACCCTCCCACGACTTCACCTTTTTTATTTTTAATTTTTTTTATTTCATTCTTAAATAAAAAAAAACTATGTTTTTAACGTAAAAAATATTATACAAATTAATTTAAACAACGAAAAATTAGTATAAAATTTAAAATAAACCTAAAACCTTAATAATGAATTTCTTTAAT
>NC_028358.1:22131580-22143628 GCF_000741045.1 Vigna radiata var. radiata | reverse complement strand
AAAATGAAATAAAAAAAAATAAAAATAGAAAAGGTGAAGTCGTGGGAGGGTGGCACGACTTCAATAGATGAAGTCGTGCAACCCCCACACGACTTCACTTTTTCTATTTTTAATTTTTTTTATTTCATTCTAAACCATTAAAAATTGTTTTTTAAGTCTTTGGTAATCGATTACAGCTCAAAGTAATCGATTACCATGTCCAGAAATCGTTTTTGGGTGGCACGACTTCATCACTGTTCATGTGAACATTGTGAAGTCGTGCAGGGGTGACACAACTTCTCCTTTGGAAGTCGTCTGGGGGTGGCACGACTTCTCCTTGACTTTGAATTTGCCCAGAATGGTAATATATGAGGCAAATTTGCCTATGGGGGTACAAAAACCTGCTACTGTCACATATAGCATTGATGAAGCATTTCACTTTTCATTTTGATTTCTTTTATGCTCTTTTGATTGAAGCTTTATGATGTCACTTTGCTTGACCGGTGCATCAACCTTATGGTGAGGAGGCATCACTTTCTATGAATTTGAGGTGCAGATTTTATGGTTTAGTGGGGTCACGGCTGTGCAAGAAATTAAGATTCCTTTTTGTGAATGAAAAAAGATTAGGTGGTATGATGGGACTTTAGTTTTAATTTTTTTAGCTTAAGCATTTTAGCTTGAATCATTTTCACGTCTGTGTGGGTTTCCCTTTTAGCATATTTGGCTTTTATTTTCTTTCATGAGAAAAGCAATTGAATTGATGGGAGTTGGTGGATAGCAGCGTTACAGCATGGGGAATTGTTTCCTAATTGAAAAGTTCATTTTCCTTGCTTCAGACATAGCACACGGCCATTGCTTTTTAATTTTTATTTTCTTTGAGAAAGTGAATGCATTTTCAATTTAAATGGGGTGCACATGTTACGTCCAGCAAAGGTTCTTCCTTTGGTTTGCTTACTTTATTTTAATGCTTGCACCGAGAGTTTTATATTATATATATATATATATATATATATATATATGGAATTGATTTAAGCTTTATTTATTTAATGTCATTTTAACTTTTCAAGCATTTTTAATTTATTGTTTTCATAATGGATAGCATTTTATTTTTTTTAGTTTTAGTGTTGTATTTTAATTGCTTTAATTATGTTTAGACATTTTTGTTGCAATGTTAGGTGTTTAATATTTTTTTTATTTTAATGTTTTCAATTATGTTTGGTTTAATTTAATTTCCAGTTTTAATTTAGTTCAATTCTCATCTCAAACACTTTCAAAACCCCCCACTACGTGTTTGACCTAATTCTCGAACCACATTTGGTCCTTGAGAGACGACCTAGGAGTCACTTCCTAGTCTATACTGCATTTCTAATATGCAATCAAATTTGATTGGGGGGCGACACCCATCATATATGCAGAGTAAATGAATTGTTTGTATTGATTTTGCTATCTGTTTTTACTCTGTCATATGTGGAACTGTACAAACATGGTTGAGTTATTAATCATGGTTGTGCATCATCAAAAAGGGGGAGATTGTTGAGATTGTTGACAACACAAACTCTATATCAAACTGGTTTTTGATGATGACAACAGACTGCTTAATAACAATACATATGTTCCAGTGTTACATGTTCAGCTGATATACTTTACTGATTTGAACAATGCTTGTGTTGAGCATGTTTTGTTGATTTGCATGTATGTTCCTATGATTGATTATGTGTTACATGTATGGAACATGCTTGTATTGAAATATGTGTTAAAATGATTTTGATTACTTTTGCACATTTCTGAAGAAAAGCTCACAAGCACTTTTATGAACTTATATTTGTTGTGACAAAGGTCTGGTTCAGTCGACTATACTAGTAATAGATTTGACTAAACTAAAATCTTTGTACAGATTTTGTGAACACGTGCTTGATGAGATTTTGAGTTGAAAAGAATTTCAAAGTTATTTTTATGTGTCAGTCGACAGTGTGAAACACCTATTCGATTGTATTGTTGTTAATTTTGGAATTATGTTATGCCTACTTGCTCCAACGGCTATATATGGATGCATTGCACATGTTTTAATGCATGAAAACCACAAGAACTTTTGTGAACTTATAACTGTGTGACAAAGCTACAGTAAAGTCAACTCCAATATTAATTGAATCGACTATGCTAAAGTCTTTGTACAGATTTTGAGAATTAGTGCTTTATGAGATTTTGAGAAGGAAAGAATTTCAATTTGCTCTGACATGTCAAAGTCGACTATGTGCACCACATATTCGACTGTATTAGTTGTTGTCTTTGAAATTCTATTATGGTTATGTATAGTAACGACTATATTTTCAAAAGTTAGTTGAGCATTGATTGTGAGTCAACTGTATTGAATGAGAATTTATTTTGGTTGACTGAATGCTACTGGTCTGACTTAACTGTTATAACTGTCTTGACATAGTCGACTGGATTAGTAGCTTAATCGACTAAGAGAACATATGTTTAAGAGAATTCTATAAATAGTCTGAGCACGAAGTTGTTCAGAGACTTTGATGATCTAACATTTTTACATTCTATTTCAAATTGATATCTCTGGTTTATAGAGCTCCAAGAGTTCTCCAAGAAGACAGTGGTGATCTTTCTTGAAAGAGATTCAAAAGGAGATTGTTTGTGCACTCATTGATTGATCATATTCTGCACGTTGAGGTGTATCAGGTTTGATAAAAAATATGGCTTGACATCCTTGAAGATTGTTGTGTGTACCTGTTGTGACTATAGGGGATAGACTCGTGGAGTCTGGTTCACTTTGAGGATTGTTCAAAGTGGTGTTTGGCGGATTGCAAGAGAGAGGACATCTTGTTGCAAGTCTTGTTGTGTTGTATGCCTATATTTTTTGTTAGAGGGTTAGAGAGGAGATTTATATTTTTGACGTGGAGGTCTTCTATAAATTCCTTGTTGTAAAAAGCTTGACCATTATAGTGCATTTGCTTCCTGGGTTGGAAGGACACTGGATGTAGGCATTGTTGGCCAAACCAGTATAAAAACCTTGTTTGATTTCTCTATCCCTACTCTTTTATTTTCAGTCGACTGGATTATCTACGTAGTCAACTACGATTTTCCGCTGCACACATTTTTCATTACTTACGTTTCAAGAAAGACTTGTAAAGTTTTCAACTTTGTTTTAAAGATTGCAAAAAGACTCTGATTTTGAAATCTCACCAATTCATCCCCCCTCCCTCCCCCTCTTGGTGTAAATCTAAGCCTACCTGTTTTCCAACACTTGTAACAAGAGAGAAAGAAAGAAAGAGCAAGGTAAAGCATCCCTTTAGTACTTGTATTAAATGCTTACTTATGTAAGGTGAGAGAAAGAGAGAGATTGGAGAAACACCTGCAAATGTTTACACTATATTGTATTGTAAACATATCCTTTTTGTGAGAGTTATGGTCTAAACGACTAATAAGCAATCTATGATTGCAATTCTAGAGAGAATCAAAACATTTACAACTTAACTTTGAAAGGTTAAGGAAATCTCGGCTAGGGTTGCTGAGTACGAGGAGTGGTGCAAATACTTAAAGGAAATCTCGGTAAGGTTGTTGAGTACTAGGAGTGGTGCGAATACTCAAGGAAATCTCGGCAGGGTTGTTGAGAACCACGAGTGGTGCAAATACTCCACTAATATAGGGTAACTGAAGGTTATTCACTAATCAAAGATATTAAGAGTGGTGAACAATAGTATGCAACCAGAAGTGAGGGAAAACTAAACTAGACGATGTTTCTTAGTTGCACTGGGAGCCTTTAGGGATACTAGGAGTGGTGAATAATACTAAGCAATCAGGAGTGAGTTAAACTCAAAGTTACTTCATTGAATATCTAATAGAACCCTCTAAGTTGACTTAGAGGTGAACATGACATATCCTTAACATGTGAACTAGTATAAAACAACTTGTGTGTTTTAGTCTGTTGATAAATGATGTAGTTCATGTAACGTCTCATATGCTTTATATCTCTAACAATACGTGTCACTCCGTTTAGGTCACTATCATATTCTAACTTGGATATGTTGAGTTTGCCATGTAAATGATCTCTCTAGTTAAGTCCAACCAACTTGTTGAGATTGTTGATAAGGGAAGCACTAGTTTAGCTAAACCTTAATCTCACAGTGTTCTGGTTTCTGATGATGAAAACACATTATTAATAACACATGTATTGTTATGTGTTACATGTTCCATTCTTCATTATGAATGATATCTTGAAGAACATGTTTGTATTGATTCTCATATATGTATGCATATTCACTGATTTTATACTTGATACATCATTTGTTATTGCATTACATATGCTTCTAAAAAGAAAACCACATGCACTTTGTTGAACTTATATTGTGTGACAAAACTGCAAGTTTTAAGTCGACTTCATTATGAAGTAAGTCAATTAAAACTCATGACTTTGCATAAATTTTCTAAAACAGTGTTGTGAGTAATTTTGAAATGAAAAGTTTTTCAAAATTGTTTTGAAGTGTTAAATTCGACTGCATGCGTAGTGAATTCGACTTAGTTAGTTATATGTTTTGAAATTCTGTTAATGCTTATGTGCTATAACATAAATATTTCAATTCTATCCTAAAGCATTAAATGCAAGTCAACTGAATTAAATGCGTAATCAATTTAGTTGGTTTGACTGTTGCTAATTGTTTTAACTGTTATAACTATCTTATGACAATCGACTACATTAGTGGCAAATTCAACTACAGGAGTGTCTGTTTTATAGAAAACTATAAATAGACTGTAATTCACAAAAAAGGGAAATAAGACTTTGGTTGATCTAAAATTTTCATTTGCTGTTTCAGATTATGATCTTTGTGAAAACGCTCCAAGAACTCATCAAGAAGACGAAGGAGATCTTTCTTTGAAGAGTTTCTTTAGGAGAAAGAAAGTTGTGCTTACTGTTTGATCAAATTTTGCACTACTCGTGTTCATCATATCGATCAAGACTTTATCGATCTGTTGGAGATTGGACTGCCCTGTTGGGATTACAGGAAGAGAACATGGAGTTCTGTACACTTTGACGAATGTTCAAAGTGGATTGAAGATTGGAGAAGAGGGGATATCTTGCTGTAGAACTTTGTATTGATGCCTATACTTTTAGTTAAAGGGTTAAAGAGATTGTCTATATTTTGACGTGGAGGTCTCTATAGAAATATTGTGTAAAAACCTTGACTAATATAGTGCATTGGCTTCTTGGTTATGGAAGCACATTGGATGTAGGCATCGAGGCCGAACCAGTATAAAAACTTTGTGTTTGCTTTCTCTTTCCCTACACTCTTTACTTTAAGTCGACTTTACATTTCGCACAGTCAACTTTATTTTCCGCTGCACTTAAACTTCTTATTCTTTGCGATTCAAGAAACTTTGTAAAGCTTTACACTTTGCGAAAAAGATTTTAAAAAGACTCTGATTTTTGAACCTCACCAATTCAACCCCCTTCTTGGTGTTGAAACTAAGCCATCCTGTTTCCAACACAACTCATAAAGTGTTACAGACAGCATGATCTGTTTACAAGTTGCGAAAAAGTTATGAAGACATTATTCAACCCCCCTTCTAGTGTTTTCTGTAACACCTTGAAATTCGGTGTTACTCCAACTAATTTTCCGTAAAACACATGAGTAAAATATTTAAATTTTAAAATTTCAATCTCAATGGAAACTAGTACATTATTTAAAACAAACTGATTATTCTGAAAATAAAATATCCAAATAGTTAGGATCGAAATAAAATATTAAAAATATATTCCCAAGTCCTTTATGCATGTTCAGAAACATCGACCATTGTTAACACCCTGGCAAGTGTATCAGATCGTATCAAGTAATAAATAATCGGTAAGTCTGAGTATCGTCTCCCAAAGGACTCTTAGGCCTAAACGTTCATGTAATTAATGGAAATCATAAGACTTGAACAAACGATAAGTTGAGTTTCAAATGCAAAACAAGAATTAAACATGCATGCAAAGGTTTTGATCAATTGGCAAGAAAAAGATATGGATGAATGGTGTTGTTGGGGTTTACGATTTCACCCTAATCCACTCTCAAATATCTACTATTCTTATTAAATTAAACTATGTTATCAATGTTTATGCCACCTTTTATTTTACTCTAAACCCATTCCCTCAGTGAAAAGAGCCTAATCACAATTACTAGTCTATTATCCCTAGTCTCCCTAGCAATTATTCATGCAATACACCCAGAAGCTTAAGGCAATTGATGTTCCTATTCCTATTCCTAGGTAATATTCATTATCAAGAGTAATTCTTCACGTCTAGAGCTAACTATACGTCCCCATATAGAAAGAATCAAAGATGATGCGTTTGAATAACGTCTTAAACAAAGCATTAGCAAGAACGGAAGAAAAACTCAAACTATTGACAAGCACAAGTATATGAATCAAATAAGAATTTTGATATAAGAGAGTTTCAAAGAATTACATCATTCCCCAACAACAAAGGGCTTAGTTCACCATAATCATGGTGAAACTAGATGAATTGACTAGAAAGAATATAAAATATAACCCTAAATTTGTAATATTGGAGCTTAGCGGTAGGCGCGACTCTTCTTTGGTGCCTCCTTCCATCTTGTTTTGAGTCCAATCCCTTCTTACTTCGCTATCCTTCATCTATTTCTCGTTAAGTCCTATCAAAACAAGGAAAACCAAGCATAATACCCATAAAACACTTTTGACTCTCTTGTAACCTAACTAAGACAAAATGCATGATTTCAAGCTAGTTTCTAAGTCATAAAGGGTGTGATTTGTATCAAAATTAAGTATTAAAACTGTTAGCAAAATGATGAAGATGAAGTTTTGATGATGTCCAAATCAAGTCAAGATATATCAAGATTCACGAAGATCCTTTGAAGACTTATTTTTGTTATTAAAAGCTTTTGTAATAATTGTAGTTTAAATATTTAGGACATAGATTTGTAGTAGGTTTTGATTCTTGTACCTTCATATTTTATATTTGCTTTTCAGAATAACAGTCGCACAGTTTTAATCGATTAAATCAAGTATTAATCAATTAAAATGTTATAGGTGCTGAAAACTCAACTGGCAAGGGAATAATCAATTAATACCTTTTTTCATCAATTAGGTAATCAATTAATCCTTAGAATAATCGATTAAAACTAGCCGTTGGAGTTTTCTGATTTTTGAAAACTAGTCGTTGCACTTAATTTAACCGATTAACACTAATATTAATCGATTAAAAGCGTTAAATGGCCAGTTGCGAAGAATGGAAGAGTTTTTGCTTAAGACTATGAATAGGCTCTCTTTATCCATCAATAACAACTCTTCCCTTGTGCTCAAATACTCAGAACTCGTTGAGAATTGTGTGCTCTTGCTCAGCTAAGGAAACTTTTGTCTGTGGCAGAGGAATAGTTGGTTCATCCTTGGTGCGTCTGAGGAGGTGTGTGAAAGAGGATCATCCTTCGTGAAGTATTCGGAGGAGGTGTTTCATCCTTCGTGAAGTATTCGGAGGAGGTGTTTCATCCTTCGTGAAGTATTCGGAGGAGGTGTCTCATCCTTTNTGAAGATTCAAAGGAGGTGCAGGTTCATCTCTTGTGGTATCAAGAGAGGTGGTTTCTAAACTTTTACAAATTGTTTCTTTGTGAATGTAGTTTGTAATTGTTTTGTGCTTAGTGAACTGTTTATCTTGATTTGAGATAAGCGACTGGACGTAGGATTGGTAAAATCCGAACCAGTATAAAATTCATCTGTGCAAATTTCTCTCAACCTTACTCTTTTATTTATATTTATCATTTGCATAGTAAGATAAATTGGGATGAAATTAAAAGGCACATGTTTATATTAAAACTCCTCTTGGTTTGTTATTCCACGCTAACCATTCCACTGTAGCCGCTCTGACAATTGGTATTAGAGCTCAATTTGATAGTTATTCAAATGGCATGATCATATCAAACTTTTGCAGAGAGTGCTTCTATCAATAGACCACCTTTAGTCATAGGTGAAAATTATGCATTCTGGAAGGTTAAAATGCAAATTTTTATTGAGTTTATTGATTTTGAGATTTGGGATGTTATTGCATCTGGTTCGTCTGTTCCTACTAACAATTTGCAGGAACCAAAGCCCTGTGTTCAGTGGACTGCTGAAGAAAAGAAAAGGTTTCAAAACGATGTAAAAGCTCGTAATATTATTTCATCTACCTTAACCGTTGATGAGTTTTACAGGATATCTATTTGTAAGACTGATCAAGAAATGTGGGAAGTGCTGAGGGTAACCCACGAAGGTACAAATGATGTGAAGAGAGCGGGAAAGAATACCTTGATCCAAGAATATGAAATGTTCAGGATGAAGCAAGGAGAAACAATATCAGATGTTCAGAACGTTTCACCAACATTGTCAATCACCTCATTGGACTAGGTAAGTCATTTGACAATGATGAGCTTAACATTAAAATTTTGAAATCTTTAGACAGGTCGTGGCAACCAAAAGTGACTGTAATTTCTGAGTCACAAAACCTCAACACAATGACTATGGCGGCACTATTCGGAAAGTTGAGGGAGCATGAGCTTGATCTAGGAAGACTTGATGAAGAAGAAGAAAAAGCCAAAACCAAGAAAAAGAGTCTAGCCTTAAAATCTGAGGTAGAAAGGAGCAAGAACAAAATGGAAGATGAAGACTCAGAAGATGAATAAAATTTGAGACTCACGATAAAAAGGCTCAACAAGTTCATGAAATCAAAAGACAAAGGAAGATTAAAATTCGAAAAGAAAGAAAATCAAGGATCTTCCTCACACTATAAATGTAATGGTTGCGGAGAAAGGGGACACTTAAAAGTGGACTGCCCAAACCTAAAGAAGAATGAAGAAATAAAGGAAAAGAAGTTCTTCAAGAAAAAGAAAGCTTACATCGCATGGGACGATGACAATGAAACAATTTCTGAGTCGTGCACACAACCTTAGGAGAATGCAGTAAAAATAATGAAAATAAGGTTGTTAATAATAAGTATGTTCCTAAAATTAAAAATAAGCATAATAATAAAACCCGTAGAACATGGGTAGAAAAAGGAACCGCTTATAGGAACACAAACTTTATATCATGCTTTTATTGTATGAAAAAGGGTCATACCTCAAATAAATGTAAAATTAAGCATTTTGGTGTTCCAAGTGGTAGATACATTTGGGTTGTAAAATGATCTCAATATTTTTATATAACCCAAAGGACAGTGTTTAACTTTTTATTTTTTTAAAAAAAAATTAGAAAATTTAGAAAATTTTTTGGAAACACAAAATTTAAGAATTTTTTTTCCAAGCATGTTGTCTTTGATAAAATTGTGGACCTTGAGGCAAAACCTCTTGAGTCAGTTGAATCAAATGCAGGTAAGGATGAAGAGTTTCAGAAGACAACAAATGAAGCAAAGAATGACGACAATCCCCAAGGCGAAGATCTCAACAAAATATCATTACACAACAAATTTGGAGATATATCAAAAGGGATAAACATTAGAAGAGATCTAGGAATTTCTTAAATCTCTTAGGATTGCATTTTTTTAAATTTAACCATATTTTTCTATGCTTTAAAATTCCTATCTTATATGGTTCAATGTATGATTTTTTAAAGTTCTTTATCCTAAAATTATATGTTTTAAATCTCCTATTGTGTATGTTTGAATAAATCCTTAATTTTGAATTATATTTTACGCATACATGCTTTTATTAAGGGGGAGTATTATCTTAGGGGGAGAACATGAAACACAACTTTTTAATTATGATCAAAAAGGGGGAGAAAATTTTTAAAGCTTATTATTATTCACTAATGCTCTTTTCCTCCATGAGTTGTGTTTTTTATCCAGATTATTACCAAAAGCTTTAAATCAAATGAACTTTTGATCATCATCAAAAAATGGGAGAATGTTAGCAAAATGTTGAAGATGAAGTTTTGATGATGTCCAAATCAAGTCAAGATATATCAAGATTCACAAAGATCCTTGGAAGACTTATTTTTGTTATTAAAAGCTTTTGTAATAATTGTAGTTTAAATATTTAGGACTTAGACTTGTAGTAGGTTTTGATTCTTGTACCTTCTGTTGGGGCAAATTGGCAAGTGTACCGAGTCGCACAAGTAATATAAAATGGTAAGACCAAGTATCGTATCCCAGAGGACTCTCAACGCTGAATAGTTGTGTGAAAACAAGATTAATTAAGACTTAAAATAAAAGAGATCATGGGTTTGGAGTGCAAAAGTAATAAAGAAAATAAAGATTGCAATTGATCAATGGCAAAAGAGATCAGAGGTGAATGGAGGTGGATTTATATGAGATGAGTATGTTTTTGGGGTTAGATTTCACCAAGTTCCCTCTCATGTATATAAGAATTCTTCTTTATGCATTAATGCCAACGTCCCTCACTAAAACACTTAAAACCGATCCCTCGGTAAATAAGTTTGTCCCTAATTACCAGTTTATACAATTCCTAGCATTCCTGGTAAAAAGATGTGAAGATCAAGAGGTTAAGACGACTAAGACTCATACCTTCATGTCTGAGAAATATAACCCTTAGGAGTAATTCAACAAGGACCTGAATTGAAAGGAACCTGTCGGCACTCATGCAACTCACAGATCATGCTATTAGATAAGCAAGAAGTAAGAACAAATGAATTACTCTAACAATTAATGAAAAAGCATATGCAATTAAGAATCAATTCAAATACATGAGAGTTTATAAGGTTACATCATTCCCAACAACAAATAGAAATTAGTTCCCCATAGACATAGGGGAACTCTATGAATAATGGAAGAAGGAAAGAATGGAAAGACTAAGAACTGGCTAAGAGTGTATTGCTATGCACTTCTCTGCCAGGGATACAAAACCTAGAGCCCCAGGGTCCTTTAAATAGTGTCAAACGTGTCCCAAATTGCGGCCCGGTCCGAAAGAATCAAAACAGAGCAGAAATAGGACCCGATCCAAGTGAAATATCACCCGAGCATCGTAGGGAGCTCGCCTGGGCGAGATTTGAGGCTCGTGTAAGGCCTGGGCGTCAGATTTGGATGCTCAGGCTTCGAGCGTCCATCGCCCGGGTGACCAGCGGTGATGTTGGACGCGCAATTTTTCATTCCTTGTCGCTCGGGCTTCGCATTTTCCATCCTCTTAGTGCCTTTTTTACTCCTTTTGAGCGTCATCTTCTAGGCTTTTCACTTCTTCTTCCAGTATTACTTCAATCTTTGTCAAAACAAGGGAAATTTGTTAGAAAACTATTGAAATCAACCTCAACTCTCTTATTCACACATTTTATTGAAAACACATGAGTCCAAGCAAGTTTCTAAGTGAAAAAGGGTGTTTTTAGTATCAAAATCACATAACAAATAACGGTGTTTTAAACCGTTATCACCTTCATATTTTATATTTGTTGTTCCGAATAAAAAACGCACAGTTTTAATGGATTAAATCAAGTATTAATTGATTAAAACGTTACAGGTGCTAAAAACTCAACTGGCAAGGGAATAATCGATTAATACCTTTTTAATCGATTAGTTAATCGATTAATCCTTAGAAGAATCGATTAAAACTACCCGTTGGAGTTTTCTGGTTTTTGAAAACTAGTCGTTGCACTCAATTTAATCGATTAACAATAATATTAATCGATTAAAAGCGTTAAATGGCCAGTTCCGAAGAATGGAAGAGTTTTTACTTGAGTCTATAAATAGGCTCTCTTTATCCATAAACAACAACTCATCCCTTGTGCTCAAATACTTAGAACTCTTTGAGAATTGTGTGTTCTTGCTCAGCTAAGGAAACTCTTGTCTGTGGTGCTGGTGTATTGCTACTACGGTGACAGAGGAATAGCTGGTTCATCCTTGGTGCGTCTGAGGAGGTGTGTGGAAGAGGATCATCCTTCGTTAAGTATTCGGAGGAGGTGTTTCATCCTTCGTGAAGTATTCGGAGGAGGTGTTTCATCCTTCGTGAAGTATTCGGAGGAGGTGTCTCATCCTTTATGAAGATTCAAAGGAGGTGCAGGTTCATCTCTTGTGGTATCAAGAGAGGTGGTTTCTAAACTTTTACAAATTGTTTCTTTGTGAATGTAGTTTGT
>NC_028358.1:22129080-22130185 GCF_000741045.1 Vigna radiata var. radiata | reverse complement strand
ACCCCAACAACACCATTCATCCATAGTTTTTCCTCAACCATTGATTCACTGCATTTGCATGTTTAATTTTGTTCTTGCATTTAACAATCAAAACTGTATTCTTTTCTCAAGTCTTAGGAAATTAGGTTACATGAAAGTTAAGGCCTAAGGGTCCTTTGGGAAAACGATACTCGGACTTACCCGTTTATATTACTTGATAACGATCTGGTACACTTGCCAGGGACTTAACAAGTTTTTGGCACCGTTACCGGGGACTTGTGGTTTAACTTATCTAGTAGTGTAAACTGATTAAGTTTGACTTGATTGTATATATCTTATATTTTTATCTTTTTATTTTTTTTTTCTTTTTATAAAAAAAGTGCTACTAGGGTTTTGTGCCTAATGTTTGCAAGATGCAGTATGGTCAAGAATTTGATTATATGGGCACTCAATTCTACAATAATGATTTCAACCACTGGTGGGAACCTCACTCATACATGGATCAAAGCCAATTTGGTCAAGTTGTTGAGCAACAATTTACTCCGATTAAGAGGAGTGCAGAGTCTGATGAACTGTTTCAGAGGGTCATGAATTTGGGAGTATGCAATGTCAAAAGCATAGAGGAAAATACAAAGAATGACGAATTTTTTTTGTAGGACATCTATTCAAGATTTTCTTCTCACAAAAGTATGGAAGAGAGTCAACAACAACACTTTTCACAAATAGACATGTGGGAGTATGATCAACAACTATGCCAAAAGGTAGCTGATTTTGGGGAACAACTCAAAAGATCTAAAGAAAATTTTGACAAATTTCTGGAGAAGTACGATTCCAAGAGCTATGAAGTTACCTTCAGGAATTTGGAGACATCAATTGATGAGGTTGTTGATGGGGAAAAGATAGAAAGAAAGGTGAAAAAGATAGAAGAGATAGACACAGAAAAGGTTGTTGCTGAGGAGAAGATAGAGGAGAAAAAAATGGAGAGAAATAAGGAAAAGATAGAGATATATAAAGAGAAGATAGAGGAGAAAAACATGGAGAGAAAGGAGGAGAAGATAGAGGAAGAAAGGATAGAGATAAATAAGGAGAAGATAGAGGAGAAAAACATGGAGAGAAAGGAGGAGAA
>NC_028358.1:22095648-22128150 GCF_000741045.1 Vigna radiata var. radiata | reverse complement strand
ACCCCAACAACACCATTCATCCATAGTTTTTCCTCAACCATTGATTCACTGCATTTGCATGTTTAATTTTGTTCTTGCATTTAACAATCAAAACTTTATTCTTTTCTCAAGTCTTATGAAATTAAGTTACATGAAAGTTAAGGCCTAAGAGTCCTTTGGGAAAACGATACTCGGACTTACCCGTTTATATTACTTGATAACGATCTAGTACACTTGTCAAGGACTTAACACTTGTCCTCAAGCAAACACAATACAACCTAGTCTTCCATAATTCATCATAATGGTTCAACTTTTTCAAAATCCATGTCTCAAGATAAATTTTCACTCAAATCAACTCATCCATAGAATTTAATCAAGATGCACATATGCTTCAAATCAAACCATCATAGTGTTCTTCACAATCTCATAAAACATAACAGATGTTATTCTCATAAATGATCAATTAGCTAAGCATAGATATAATCATAAATTCATGGAATTCTACCTCTCTGGAGAATGTGTTTCACTCAATCACTCAAGTGTTTCAAAAGGTTACTCCATTCCTTTACTATCCACATGTCAAATAGAACCAAGTTGTCATTCGTTTGCCACAATCAATCATCATCACATACACATGTCATCACAAGGACTTTTTCAAGGCTTATAATGTGGTTGGGCTAACAAGGAAAATTGGTTTTTCTAGATCACAAAATCCTTGAGTTAAAAGTGTCATTCAAATAATTATGGTTCAAGCACAAACTATCTTTTTACTAATCTCACTCATTCCCAACTTTCCCTTTTCTTCACATTGAGCTTTTCTTTTCATGCTTTTCTTTTCTATTTTTTGTTTCTTTTTCTCATGCATTTTTATTCAACACATTAGCTCAATGTCTAACTTTTTCTTTTTCAACTTCCTAACAACCCCAAACTTGAACCTTTATCAATATCATTCAATTATTCTCAACTCAAGGTAATGATTTTTCAAAGAGATTTTCACATAAAGTGTTTAAGGCTAAGGTTCAAAAAGGGTAGAACACATTGTTCTATTTACTTTTGGGACAAAAATTTGGCTAAGTAAAGGCTTCCAAGAAAAATGGCGTTGATCATATGACACATGCATACAATTCAATCCATCACAGAAACTCAGGCAAAATTATTCATGCTTCCAAGTAGATAGCACATATATCAATAAGAACTCTGGAGCTCAAACACCTCACACAAGCTTATTCCAATCATTCAATCACATACCCTACTTAGCCTCATAATCACAATCATAAAATCACAATGCATCTGTTCACAAAGCTAGTGAACACTCCACCTGTATATCAGCATATGGCAATCTCAATATCATTCAAAACAAGCATCATCAAGCAATAGTCAAACCAACATCAGAAAAGTTTCAGACAAGTACATAACCCTACACTACTCAACAGAAACAACCTATTCTAAGAATTCAAATTACAAAACAAAAAGATAAAAGATAAAGAAAATCCTGGGTTGCCTCCCATTAAGCGCTTGCTTAACATCACAAGCCTGACCCAATAACCTTACAGATCCACCAACTTCATCACAGTGGACAGGCGTTCCACTTCTCCTCCCAGATAGTGCTTGAGTCTCTGTCCATTCACCACCCAACTTCTATCTGGATCACTATTAGTCGGATCCAACAAATCAATTGATCCATGAGGATGCACCTTCTTTATTACGAAAGGTCCTGACCATTTTGACTTCAGCTTCCTAGGAAATAGCTTCAATCTTGAATTAAACAGTAACACCTGCTGCCGTTGGTTGAACGCCCTTTTTATCAATTTCCTATCATGATCGAATTTTACCTTTTCTTTATAATTCCTAGATGATTCATATGCATGCAACTACATCTCTTCAAGCTCCAGCATTTGCCTTCTATGATTGCTTTGAGTTTCATGAGGATCAAAATTCAAAAACTTCAAAGCCCACAAAGCTTTATGCTAAATCTCCACTGGCAAGTGACATGCTTTCCCATACACCAGCTGAAAAGGTGATAAATGTTGAGATTGTTGACAACACAAACTCTATATCAATCTAGTTTTTTATGATGACAACATTATGCTTAATAACAGTACACATGTTGTTGTATTACATGTTCTTATCCTAAACTGATTGTTATATCTACTGAACATGTTTTGATGTACTGTGATGTATGTTCCTATGTTAATTGTGTGATTTATTTGTGGAACATGCTTGTATGATTATGTGTAATGTGAACTGCTTTGTCAAAAATATTTCACTACACATTTTGGAAAGAGAAAAATCACAAGCACTTTGTACAGATTTTTAGAATCAATGCTCTGTGATGTTTTGGATTGAAAAGAATTTCAAAATCTTTTTACATGTGTCAGTCGACTCTGTCCAGTGTACATTCGACTGTATTATTGATCTGTTTTGGAATTCTGTTATGCTTACACGCTCCAACGGCTATATTTTTTAAAAGTTAGTTAAGCATTGATGACTTGGTCAACTGTATTAAATGTGTGTTGATTTTGGTTGACTGAGAGCCTCTATGTTGACTGTCTGTTATAACTGTATTAATACAGTCGACTGGATTAGTAGGCTATTCGACTGAGAAACAATCTGACTGACAGACAACTATAAATTGGTTGAACACGATTTGTTCAGAGACTTTTGAAGATCTAACATTTTCATTTCTTGTTTTAGATTGAATTCTCTGTGTTAACAGCTCCAAGAATTCTCCAAGAAGACGGTGGTGATCTATCTTGAGAGAGATTCAAAGGGAGAAGGCTTATGCGTTGACTGTGTGATCACAACTGCACAAAGAATGTGCTTCTTGATTGATCTTTGAAGGCTTGGCATCCTGTGAAGAGTGCTGGAATTGAGTTTTTGTGATACAGGGGTTACATGTTGAGGATTGTTCGACGTGGGTTTAGATTGCAGAAGAAGGGATTCTTTCTACAAGTCTAGTTTTGGTTATTGCAGCTATATTTTGGTTTTGGGTTAGAGAGGAGATTTATATTTTTGACGTGAGGTCTTCTATAAATTCCTTGTGTGTAAAAACCGCAACCTATATAGTGCATTTGCTTCCTAGGTTAGAAGGACACTGGATGTAGGCATTGTTGGTCGAACCAGTATAAAAACCATTGTTTGATTTTCTCTATCCCTACACTCTTTATTTCAGTCGACTATATCTGTTACGCAGTCAACTACGTTTTTCCGCTACATAGAAATTTTCATTACTTGCATTTCAAGAAAGATAAAAAAGCTTTATACTTTTCATTAAAGATTGCGAAAAGATTTTGTTTTTGAAACAACACCAATTCNCCCCCCCCCCCTCTTGGTCTAAAATGAAGCCTACCTGTTTCCCAACAATAAACCCATGGAAGTCTTCATAGTTGTCCCGTATGCCCAATGAGCATCATCTAATTTATGTGACCAATCTTTCCTTGAGGCAGCAACTGTCTTTTCTAAAATCCTCTTTATCTCCCAGTTGGAAACTTCAGCTTGACCATTTGTTTGTGGATGGTACAGTGCCACCACTTTATCTCTCACTCCATAATGTTTAAGTACCTTTGCAAGCTGAGAGTTACAGAAATGAGATCCCCCATCATTTATGAGTACCTTGGGAGTTCCAAAACGTGAGAAATTTTTCCTTTTTAAGAATTTAATCACTACATTAGCATCATTCTTGAGACTTGCTAAAGCTTCAACCCATTTACTCACATAATCAACCGCCACCACTATATACTCATTATTAAAATATGGTGGAAAGGGCCCAACAAAATCAATACCCCAGCAGTCATAAACTTCAACTTCCAGAATGCCTTGTAAGGGCATCTCATGCCATCTTGAAATAGGCCTCGTCCTTTGACATTTGTCACAATTTCTAGCATGATTATGAGCATCTTTAAACAAAGTAGGCAAATAAAACCCTGACTGAAGCAGTTTTGCAACAGTTCTTTCTCCATTATAATGGCCTTCATAGGGTGAATCATGACAATGCCAAAGAATTCCTTATGCCTCTTCTCTTGTTACACATCTCCTCAAAAGATTATCAGCTCCAATCTTGAATAAATAAGGATCATCTCATATGAATTGCTTAGCATCATGTAAAAACTTTCTTCTTTTTTTATCAATTCAATTCTTCTGGAATAAATCCTGCAACTTTAAAATTAGCCATTCTGCAAACCATGGACTTTGTTGAATATACAAGAGTGTTTCATCTGAAAAAGACTCCTATATTTCCTTCTCCTTACTTGTGACTTCTTTGTTGAAAAACCGAGATAAATTATTAGCAATCAAATTCCTGCTTCTTTTCTTATCACAAATCTCCACATCAACTCTTGTAGCAAAAGCACCTATCTAATTAACCTTGGCTTTGAATCTGGCTTTGTCAGCAAGTACTTTATGGTCGCATGATCAGTGTAGATAATCACTTTAGATCCAATGAGATAAGATCTAAACTTCTCTAACGCATAAACTATAGCAAAAAATTCCTTCTCCGTAGTGGCATAATTCAATTGAGCTTCATTCAAGACTTTGCTAGCATAGTATATAGCGTGAAACACCTTATCCCTCCTTTGGCCAAGCATAACACCTATAGCATAATGACTAGGATCACATGAGCTCAAAATCTTTACTCCAATCTGGAGCTATAATCACTGGGGCAGAAATCAAGCTTTTCTTCAAAACATCAAAAGCCTGTAAACATTCTTCACTCATTACGAATGATGTATCTTTAACAAGCAGATTACTCAAAGGTTTAACAATCTTTGAAAAGTCTTTAATAAATCTTCTATAAAACCCAGCATGACCTAAGAAACTCCGAATTCCTTTTACATTCATAGGTGGTGGAAGTTTTTCAATAACCTCCACTTTTGCTTTATCCATTTCAATCCCCCTAGCCGAAATCTTCTGTCACCATGAAATGACACTTCTCCCAATTTAGAACAAGATTTGTTTGAACACATCTGAAAGGAATCTCCAAACACTGAGAAATCATCCATTAAGACTTCTATACACTTCTCCCTAAAATATGCCAAAATCACCTGCATACACCTTTGAAATGTAGTTGGGGCGTTATAATCCAAATGGCATTTTTCTATAAGCAAATACACCAAAAGGACATGTAAAAGTCGTCTTCTCCTGATCCTCGGGATCCACCATAATCAGATTATATCCAGAATACCCATCTAGGAAGCAATAATAAGCTTGTCCAACCAATCTTTCTAGCTTCTGATCCAAAAAAGGAAGAGGAAAGTGATCCTTCATAGTGGCTGTATTTAACTTCCTGTAATCATCCTCCACCCAGTAACTGTCCTTGTTGGAATAAGCTCATTCTTTTCATTTGAGATCACCATCATCCTTCCTTTCTTTCGAACCACCTGTACTGGACTTACCCATTTATTGTCAGAAATTGGGTAAATAATACCAGCTTCTAAAAGCTTCAAGACTTTATTTCTGACTACTTCCTTCATCACTAGATTAAGCCTCCTCTATGGTTGAGCTACTGGCCTATAATCATTCTCCATAAAAATTTTATGCATGCAACATGTTGGACTTATGCCTTTGAGATCTGATATTGACCACCCAATAACGCCTTTGTTAGCTTTCAAGACTTCAACCAATTTCTCTTCTTCTTCTAGAGATAGTAAGTTACTAATGATAACTGGCTTTCCTCCATTATCCTTTAAGAACACATACTTCAAATGTGGTGGTAACTCCTTCAACTCAAGCTTGCTCTCTTTAACTTTCTCCTTGGGCTCAATCCTCTCAAAACTAGCCTCTTATGCTGAGATTTCTTTTGACGCCTCCAAATCCCTCAAGCATTCTTCAATCAATTTTTCCTCCTCTTCATTTAAATCTTTACAATCATTAATAAGAGTTCTTTCAAGTGGAGAAGCATCAACACCTTATTCCCTTGCATCATACAGATTTCATCAACAATATCAACTTGAAAACATGTTTTATCATCTTTAGGATGTGACATTGCTTGAAACACGTTAAAATTCGCCTTTTCATCTTGCACTCTAACTTTAACCTTACCGTTCTCTACATCCATCAAGATCCTGGTTGTCTTCATAAATGGTCTCCCAAGAATCAGAGGCGCATCTCCACTTTCCTCCATCTCCATTATGACAAAATCCACTGGAAATAAGAATTTATCCACCTTTACTAACACATCCTCAACCACTCCACGTGGATATTTGAGAAATCTATTCGCCAATTGAAGAGTCATTCACGTAGGCTTAAGTTCTAAGCCCTTAATCTTCTTGAACATCGAGAGAGGCATTAGATTAATACTAGCTCCCAAGTCAATCAAAGCTTTTCCAACTTCTAACTCTCCTATGGTACATGGAATGGTGAAACTCCCAGGATCTTGCAATTTAGGAGGTAACATCTTCTATATAATTGCACTGCAATTACCTTACACTTCAATAGTCTCCTTTTTAATATACTTTCTTTTCTTCATGAGAAGTTCTTTTAAAAACTTTTCATATGATGACAATTGTTGTAAGGTCTCAAAAAAAGGTATGTGAGCTCCAATTTCTTAAGAATCTCCATGAATCGCTCAAATTGTTTTTCTTTTTCCTTCCTTGAATATATTTTTGGGTAAGGAAGGGGTTTTTCAAACTCTTTTTCTTTTAATTTTTCAACCTCTTTTTTTTTTTATTTCTCCCTCAACTCTCATTTTTTCACTCATTACACTTTCTTCTTCCTCTCTTTTCTCCTTCTAGTTGCTCTTTTTTTTCTCCACTCTCTTTTTCTTTCTCTCTTCTCTCAATTTTTTTCTCCTCTAGCACTTGATAACAGTCTAAAAACCATTATTTTTATACTTGAAATTGATATCAAAGCACACCCTTTATGACTTAGAATGAGCTTAACATCATTAAAAAAATTTAAGTTAGGTTACAAGAGAGTCAAAGGTGGTTTTAGAGGTATTATGCTTGGTTTTACATTGTTTTGAAAGGATTTAACGAGAATTGAAGGATGGAAAGCGAAGTAGGAAAGAGTTGGACTCAAGAAAGGATGAAGAAAAGTGTAAGAGAAGAGTCGCAGCCACCGCTCAGTGCCAATTTCAGCGCTGAGCGCCAACTTCGTGGAAAAATCCATTGTCAAACGCTTAAACGCCAGCGCTCAAGGGAAAATGAAGAACCGTGCTTACTGCTGAGCGCCAAGATCCACCGCTGAGCGCTGGCATCTTCAGTTTAATACGGCATGACACCTAAGCGTCCCAGTGGAGTATCGCACCTATCGCTGAGCGATGAAACCAGAGCTGAGCGTTGTACTTATGGACCTGGGCCAAAATTCTGTTATTTTTCTGTATTATAAATAGACCCAGATGACCCGGAATATGTATCTTTTGGCAGAGAAAGACGTCAGAACACTCTTTTCACCCCTTGAAGGAGGATTTTGGATGCAACAGCTCCAATCTACCAAATTTAGGGTTTATCTTTTCATTCTTTCCATTCAATTCATATAGTTTCACCATAACAATGGTGAACTAAACCTTTTGTTGTTGGGGAACGATGTAATCCTTTTGAAACTCTCTTATATCGAAGTTCTTATTTTCTTCATATACTTTTGTTATCAATAGTTTTGGGTTTTCTTCTCTGAGGTGAGAGCTTGCGTTGTTTAACTCATTTAGTGTCATGATCATTGATTTTGTCGATATGGGAACGTACGAGGAAATCTTGAACTGAGAAGAATTCTCTTGATTATGAAATATTACCTAGGAATAGGAATATAGGACGGTCAATTGCTTTAAGCTTCTGTCATTAATGCATTAGTAATTACTAAAGAGACTAGGAATAGTAAACTAATAATTGGTGATAGGCTCTTTTCGCTGAGGAATCAGGTTTAGAGAAAATTAGAAAGTTGCATGAACATTGATAATAGATAAGAATAATAGATCTAGGAGAGTGGATGAGGATGAAACTGTAAACCCCAGCAACACCATTCATTCATATCTTTATTTGCCAATTGATCAAGTTTTGCATTTGCATGTTTATTTTAGATTTTGCATTAAAAGCCCCAAATTAGATTCTTACTCAAGTCTTATGAAATCAATTCACATGAACGTCTAGGCCAAGAGTCCCTTGGGAAACGATATCTGGACGGACTTACTATCTATTATTACTTGATACGATATGGTACACTTGCCAGGATGTTAACAAGTTTTTGGCGTCGTTGCTGGGGACTCGTTTGGTTTAACTTTTCTAGTAGTGTGAGTTGATTAAATTTGACTTGATTTTATGTTTGTTTTTATTTTTGTTCTAATAAATGTTTTCTAGGGTTTTGTGCCTAACATTTGCAGAATGTAGTACATACAAGAATTTGATTATATGGATACTCAATTCTATCAAAATGATTTCAACCACTGGTGGGAACCTCACTCATACATGGTACAAAGCAAATTTGGGCAAGCTGCCAAGCAACAAATTACTCCATTTAAGGAAAACACTAATTCTGACAAACTTCTTCAGAGTATCATGAATAGGGAAATATACCATGTCAAAGGTGTAGAGGAGAATACAAAGAGTGACGAACTTTTTCCACAGGACATGGATACAAGTTTTTCTTATCTTAGAAGTATGGAGGAGATGCAACAATGTAATTGGCAGCAACAACACTCTCTATCAATGGCAAAGATGGATAACATCTTTTAACAATTAATGCAAATTATTATCGCCTTTATAGAAAGCAGTGAAGCAAGAAATAAAAGGATAGAACTGCAGATTCGTCACTCTAATGAGATATTGAATTTTAGGGTTAATACTGAGGTTAACTCTAGGGAGGAATGTCAAGCCACTAGCTCTGAAAGTGATAATGTTGTTGATGAGGAAAAGATAGAAGAGATAGAAACAGAAAAGGTTGTTGAGGAAGAAAAAATAGAGAGAGATGAGGAAAAGATAGAGATAGAGGAGAAAAAAAATAGAGGAAGAAGAAACCAAAAGGTTGAGTGAGAGAGAGAAAGATGATGAGAAAGAAGAAAAAAAGAAAAAATATGCAAAAATAAATAAAAAATAAGAAAAGAAAAAAAGAGAAAAATTGTGAAAAAAGAAGAAAGTAAGAGAAAAGAAAAAGAGAAAATTTAGAGAAAAGAGGAGTAAGAAAAAGAGGAAGAGAGGAAAGAAGAAAAGATCATATGAAAAACCTCTCCCTCGTCAAAAGGAATATCATAGGAAAGAAAAGAAATTTATGTGCTATATGGAAATCTTCAAGAAATTGGAGATCAAAGTTCTTATGATTGAAACATGGAAACAGGTGCATGGTGTTCTTAACTTTCGAAAGAAATTTAGCAGGAAGAAGAAAAAGAAAATAATATCAAGAAAGGAGAAGGGCAATACCTACTGATGGGTATTTGAGCTTTACCAATAATACCAACATCTACTGATGGATACTATCTATTGAAGGATACCAGGAAGGAACACTTATTATGGGTGATGGTAAGATTTGCACTTACTGACAAGTGCTAAAAAGGTTTGGGTTAGGCTCGTGACGTTAAACAAGCGCTACATGGGAGGCAACCTATTGGAAAACAGGTAGGCTTCTTTATACACCAAGAGGGGGTGGGGAATTGTTAAAAAAAGGTTTCTTTGCAATTATGGTTTTGATGGTGACGAACATTTGGAACCTTGACCTCGTGGGTGGTACTGAGTGAAGAGCCAGGGACTACTGACTGTCCCCACACATCAACACGAGGCTTTCCAGTGTGCTTTGTCCTCACTCACACACTTTCCGAGAAAACTTCCCGGAATGGAGTTCTTATGAGTTAGGCTACCGAAAAGCAAATGCATTTGTTGATATGAGTAGCTAAATCAATTCCTTTAAGTTATCCTTCAACCGTATAGTCTCATACCTATACAGTCTCTAGATCCCTCTCATTCCGGTGTATGTTCGATTCGTCCATGTACCCCTTCCACTGGAAGCCTGCCAGGAGCCGCTCCTTGTCCATGCCTCTTGCACCGACGATCACTCCTCGCCCTCGTCAGTTTCCGGGTGTCACATCTTCCGCCATGGCAGAAGGTCACGCTGCTAGGAGAAAACCTTTTTCTCCTCTCTTTTCTGGAATCGTGATTCGTAGAAAGGTGGTGGCATCGTTACCGACATTATTAACGACATTGAAGCCATTGAAGAGGACGATGGAGATGAATAAGAGATAGAAGTTTCACGGTTTGAACAGATCGCCACGTTTCAGACAAAAAAGAAAAGTGATTAGGCAAAGTGTTAGCCACATTAGATTAAATTTAACGGGTGTTAGTTTTGGAGGACGAAAAATTATAGTTTCTTTAAGGTGAGGGACCAAAGTGTATCAAAAAGTTTGAAAGAGGGACGAAAATCAAAATAACTTGATAGTTGGAGGACTAAAATGATATTTAACCCTAATTTTTATTTCATACTTTTATATTTAAACTGAAAACTATTATTTTAATTTCAAAATTCTCTTCGTATCACTTAACATGTGTTGATTAGAAGTACTTTTACAAGATTCCGGTTCTGAAATTTGTTTTAATCGCTATAGTGGAGATCCTCTGCCATCCCCAAACTCTGAGCATTTAGCTACATAGTTTCTCCTCAAAATCAAACCCCTAAAACCCTAAAACGTTACACCACACAAAAATGTATTCCTGCATTCCTCAGCACCTTTTCCTGCACTTTCACTTCGCATCTTCCCCGAACACGAAGGTCACTCTTCACTCGCTCTATATCTCTCGTTCTTCTGATCATCGATGCTCGTTCCGTCGATGATCTTCAATGTACATTCGATTTCCTAGACTTGCTGAGAAAACTCATTTTTCAATTAACCTTTTTTTCAGGCGTTTAATTCCTCCGCACGCGATATAAGGATTCATGCTGCTTCTACCAATGCGAATTACATACCGGCCGCTCCAATTTTTCTCCCCGAAGGACCTTGGAACCAGGTATCTTTCTGACCACCGGATTTTTTTTGTAAGACGCCACAGTGTTATGATATTACTGTTTTTGTCATTGTAGCTTGAAGTCGAAATATTTGACTCTGTTTTGTTTATTCGTATCTGAGTGTTTCATTTTGAGCATTCGTTCAGATCCCTGGTGGAGTTACTGCTGCGGATGGGTTCAAAGCTGCGGGAATATACGGAGGTTTGCGTGCCAAAGGAGAAAAGCCCGATCTTGCGCTTGTCACGTGCGATGTTGATGCTGTGTCTGCAGGTTCGTTTTCTGAGAGATGCTGATTTTGCGTTTTGTGTGAACTGATCGTTATCGAATTGAATTTCTTTCAGGATCGTTTACTACAAACGTGGTTGCGGCTGCTCCCGTGTTGTACTGCCAAAGGACGTTAGATATTTCCAATACTGTAAGAGACCTTTTTTTTCCTAGTTTGTGCTACGTTGTTTTCTCAATAAGCAGTTTCATTGTCTATAATTATCAGTGCATAAATTTCACCATAATACTTACAAGAAAAAAAGTAGTCAAAAATAAAGTCTCACTTATAAATTAAAACTTCCCATTGCACTTCAAATTTTTCAGAAGTTATATAATAGAGTTAGTACAGAGATTTCTTATATTCTATATTTCTGTATGTATGAACGGGTTTTTGTGTTAGGGAATGGGTGTTTGTGCTTCTTTCGGCTAAGACTCCTGTAGCATAACGTGTTTGCATTATTACACTTTTGCAACTCAATATACCTTGCTTGATTGCTTACCAATTTACCAGTTTTGCAACTTTCCAGGCTCGTGCCGTGTTGACTAATGCAGGTCAAGCAAATGCAGCTACGGTATGTCATCAAAACTTTTTTCTGTTTTGTGAGCCTGTGGATAGTATTAAATAATTAGTGTACTGAACTGTAGTCATGTAAGGGAATTCATGAATGTTTTTCCATGAACTTAGTTCGTTTAACTTTTTTTCTGAAATTTAAAAATAAAAAATAGTGGTTGAGGCCTTTCATGACTTCAGGGCAAAGAAGGTTACCAGGATGTGATAGAATGCGTGGAAAGCCTTGCTAAGGTATCCATCCTCTCACCGTGTTAAACTGATTTTTCTTATATTGGTCCTTGTCCAAGGAGTTTTTTCGGTTTGCTGCAAATGTTCTTTGATTGTAGCTGCTGGAAATAAAGCCAGAGGAAGTATTGGTTGAGTCGACTGGTGTAATTGGTCAACGAATAAAGAAGGTAAATGCAGAGACTGCATATTGGTTTTATATTGTATCCTTTGCGAGATTGCTTTATGTTACATGGACTAAGCATTCACAAAATTCTCAACAAGCCAGTTGAAAAGTATTCCAACAAACTTAAATTCTTTTGTTTTCAATGTTATATACTTCTCATTTTGTTTGCAGGGAGCACTTTTAAACTCACTTCCCACACTAGTGAATTCACTGTCATCTTCAGTTGAGGGGTAATTCCTGTGCTTTTATGATTTATTTAGTTTTTAACTTTTATAGTTGACATACAATCATGTCAAGAAACTCACATTTTTTTCAGTGATCATTAAATGACCTTTGTATTCAGGTAGTTTTCTTGTTGGTTTCCTTCTTTCACCGTTTTAGTTTCTTATTCTTTGAAAAGTGTATAGCTTTGAACAAAATTTGCTGTGTCCAATTTTCCTTCATTCAATAATTTATTATCAAATCTTATTAGCTTGCATACAGGGCAGATTCGGCAGCTGTTGCAATAACCACGACAGATCTTGTTAGCAAGAGTGTGGCAATTGAATCTCTGGTATTACTTGTTACCCTTTTTGCTCACCTGTTTTAAATTGACACAACTAGTTCATATTTGATTTTGATTACTCACTTGATCCATATGCAGAAATAATCTTTACATTCTAGTCTCTATGCTTAGAAACTACTAATTTTAGTCTCTATGCTTAGAAACTACTAATTTTAGTCCCTTGACATACATTTTTAACTCATTATTATAGTCCCTATAATACACTTAATTTGTTTAATTTCCCAAAACTTTGGACATAGATTAAAAGTATTTAAGTTTTAGTTGGATGAGTTGTGGATATCTATATGGTTAGCAGCCTGAAAGTTATAGGGCTAATTGGAAAATGACCAAAAATTTGACATTTTTGGAGATTTATACATTGATATGTATGATAGCTCACTATAATTTTATGAGTCTCTAATTTATAAGACAGAAACCTCCGCTCTTGCAGTTTAGGAATTAATTTCGTGAGACATGTCTAGTTAATTCTCAAATTCTATTTGCTTATTTGAAGATTGACAAAATGTGCGATAATCTTATTCTGCTTATTTTTGTGCGGTGGTTAGGTTGGAGGAACTAAGATCAGAGTTGGCGGAATGGCAAAAGGTTCTGGAATGATCCACCCAAATATGGCTACCATGCTTGGGGTATACCTAATTTGATGCTTCTTTCTTATTTGGAATATATAGATTATCCAGTTAATTCTTTGAACTATATCTACTCTAGGTAATAACAACTGATGCTCGGGTAAGCAATGCTGTTTGGAGAAAGATGGTGCAGGTTGCTGTAAGCCGAAGTTTCAACCAGATAACTGTATGTGTTTTTATCACCTTTTTTGGATATAAAGAATTCAGTTAATTTATTTACATTAGTTTCCCTAAATTAAAATGCTAAAAACAAATGGCTATAATTTCACAATTGAAACTGCTAGTATTGTATGTAAAATTTATTCTCCAAATTTAATGAATTTATTTCTTACATGGACTGATGCATGTTTTCTCCCAAGCTTTTGCCCCGATTTTGTGGATTGTAATTGATTCTTATGTTCTTTTTTTACATTGTTTTTCTACAGGTAGATGGAGATACCAGTACTAATGATACCGTCATTGCTTTGGCTAGTGGGTTGTCTGGGCTAGGCTGCATATCTTCTCTGGACAGTGATGAAGCTATTCAACTTCAGGCATGCCTGGATGCGGTAAAGTTGACCTTAGTACAGTTTCATCACTATTTTTTCATCTAATATTTTTATTCTTTTTTTTTAACAAATTAATCTAGTCATGTACTTAACTTTTGCCGGAAGCTTTTCCTTTCTAGTAAAACTGGCAAATGAAGTACTATGACCATTGTGCTGGAGGTAGTTTCACAGTTCATTTGGAATTAGATATTCAATAATATGCTTGGGTGTATGCATTATCACTGTTCCTTCTTGTAAATAATAAAGTAGGTCCCCTGCTCCCGTTCATTCAAGAAAAAGGCCTGCAAAAGTGGCTGAATTTTCCTTTTTATTATCCTTTCTTTTCTGTAGATCTTGTTCCATGATTTACTTGAAGCATTTAATTTATTCTTCAAAAGTGATACGACAGCAAATGTGATGTTTTAAATTTTTTTCCTTTTAGATCTTGTTGCATGATTTACTTGAAGGAGGCAATTTATTCTTCAAAAGTGATCTGTCACCGAATGTGAAGTTTTGAATTGCTTGTTATTTCCAGGTAATGCAAGGTCTTGCCAAATCAATAGCTTGGGATGGAGAGGGAGCAACATGCCTCATTGAGGTAGCTTTTTGTGCAGCATGACTGTTGACTTAATGCTGCTATGTTCTCTTACACATCCAGTATTAGTTCTCTACATTTCTTGTGCATGAATCTTGATTGAAAACATTTTTACTCTTTAAGAGAAATCTTAATCGGTTTCATCCTGCCTCCTTGTTTCCAAAGAACCTCAGTCAATTTAAAAATTTGTTACTAACGAATAAACATGCCAGGTTTGACTAAGTTTTTTTCAAGTTGGAGACCACTATGGAAAGAGTTTCAGCTTGTTTAGTTAATTACCACTTTTTCCGTTGTGGATCTGAGACTGTCTGGATAGAAACAACTATCATAAAATGGATTTATCTTTGAGACCGTATTAGGATAGAGCCTATGACAACAGGAATGAGAAAAGAGACCCTAAAGCTGTAAAACAATCCCCCCCCCAAGAGACAGCGGAGAAATAAGATTTGCCATTTAACGACCAAGTAGATTTGAGCAATTTAAAAGGAAAAAGAGAGGGAGGCCAATTCTTTTTATTCATACATCTGCTATTGCTTGTTTTCGGTAAGATAAACAAGCCATGCTGCTGATTTTATGCGTGGTCATTCCATCAACTCTTATTGTCTATTTATGTGTATAATTTGGTAACCGTGTTTTTTATTTCGACGTAGTTGCTTATTGAATATGTGGACTTATCTTGCTTGACATTGTTAGTCGTTACAATTCCATCTTATTTTGCAGGTCAGTGTGACTGGAGCAAACAGTGAAGCTGATGCTGCAAAAGTTGCACGTTCAGTTGCATCATCTTCACTTGTAAAGGCATGATAGTTGAACTAAAGATTTCTCTTACCTTTTCAATCTGGCTAAATATAATAATCTAACATAATCTTTCATCAGGCTGCTATATATGGTAGAGATCCCAATTGGGGTCGCATTGCTGCTGCAGCTGGTTACTCTGGGGTTTCATTCCATCAAGATTTACTTAGGGTGGAGCTGGGGGATATTGTATTAATGGAGGGTGGGGAACCACAATTATTTGACCGGTAGGACTTCTTTTTTTTTTGTTATTTTACATGCACTAATAAATTAGTAAAATAGTTGACACTTCATCCACAACAAATTATTCTTAGTAAATCCTTAACATGCGCAGACACCAATGATTACCTTTTTCTTCCAATACCAGTTAGTAAATGTACAATCTATGATGCGGTGGAGGGTATCACTTTTCTTGGACGTGAATCATACAGTCAAGTTATTAATATGCTTCACATAATAAAAAAAACTCAAGAATGAAAGCTGGGTAGAATAACATATTTAGGTTCTCATATTAGGATTTTGTAGCAAGAGATTGGTGTAAGAATTGAGATTTATTTTTCTGATATATCATTGCCAGATTGTCTTTCAGAAAGAAAATCGTTTATTTCCTCGTCTTATCAAAATAGTAATTGTAATTTAATATTCCGTTTTAGTTGTTAAAATGATTCTTATAGCTAGCAAATGTCGATCATGTACTTTATTCATCCATCATCCATCCAACCAATACCTGATCATGAACATTTTTATGATATTTTTTATATATATGGGTCTTCTCTGTCCTTGCAACATAGAATTTGCCCACGCTTGAATTATGTGATGTGCTTCATTATACAAAACTCTTAAAGCTTGTAATCGTGGCAGGCACGCGGCAAGTAGTTATCTCAGAAAAGCAGGGGAGGCCCACGACACAGTGAGAATTCAGATATCAGTCGGTAAAGTGTTTTCTTTTTCTTAATCATATGGAATTAATAGCCGCCTATATTATTATATATACTGATTGATATTCATTTCTTATTGACAGGTAATGGACCAGGACGTGGACAAGCATGGGGCTGTGATTTAAGTTATGATTACGTTAAAATAAATGCTGAGTACACAACATAACCAAATGAAAATCCAAACACTAACATTCACTAAGAGACGAGTAGTGGATTATAATTAAGTTAGATGTTATTTAAGACTTTTTTTTAATATTGATTTCATTTTGAGATATTATTTTGAATATACGGTATTAGCTTGGATGATCTTTTAGATTTGATTTGAATTTTATATTCTGTTTATTGATATTGATAAATAAACTCAGTAAACCTCATTTGCAGTTTTTATTGCTGACCAAACTGTCGAAAATAAAATCCTTCATTTTGTATAAATTTATTTGAATCATTTTTATTTTGGACATCATTCAGATATAATGAATAAAACATAATACAAAAAGTGCTTCATAATAATTTAGATTTCCAGACAAGCTTATGAATAAAACATAATACACTTTTTTGCATTAAAAATACCTTTAAAAAAATAACTTTTAGATAACTGAAGTCCGAGAGTTCCCTGCAGTGAATAAAGTTTTTTCCCCTCGTTTTTCGTCAGATTTTGATTGCAGTGCATGTCTGGATATCTATTATTGAATAATCTAGAAGTGAATACCAAGAAGACCGAGGTAATGATGTTTGAGGTATGTGTTGGCTCTCATAATGGAATCCCGAATTGCTGATTGGTAAATGAAAGCAATGGCTATGTGGCCATTGAAAATAAAAGCTATCTATGCAGACACATCTACTCTCAATGGCGTGTGCAGAAGCTATAGTCATGTAAATACCTGCCGTGTAAATATCCTTCCAGCCATGTTACCTAGAAGCCTAATTAGTTAACAAAAAAGGATGTGTATCGTTCATTATTCTGCTTCCAATAGCCTCCATCAATCTATTCATCATACAACAAAACAGAAAATTATCTTTTTATGCAGCAGTCTCGATACATGATACGATCGATCGAGTTACAGCGCTTCTCCAATAGGCCAGTGAACCTTTGTAATTGATGCTTTTAAGTAGCTAGTTGCACAGTAGGAATCATGGTTAGCAACTTTAAGATCGTCTACTTCAGTGGAAGCTTCAAACACTTCTTCACCAGAATGCAGCCACCTGTTTCGATACGGTTTATCTTTGCTGCTGCTGCTTCTTCTAGAGTAACTTACCTTCTGGCTCTTTTTTCCGTTTTTCTTTTCACTCTTCCTCATCCTCGGTTTCTGATGTTTCTTGTGTTTAACAGTATGTGATGACAATGTCGGTACTGGATCATACACATCAGGGGCCCATTTCACAGTCAATTTAATTTGAGATCCCCTTTCTTTTTCACGGCTACCCTTCATGGCAGATACAAGTTTTGCAGGAGCCTGAGGTGTACATAGCAAAGAAAAAATCGAAATAAATAACCAAAAATAAAAACTGCTTATAGGATATACTCCTAACACCATACTGCAGCGTAAAAGCGCAGATAGAAGAAACCCGAACAAACCCTTATGCAGAAATTAAAACATTAACAACTTACTTCCAAAGATACTGAGCAGTAGTTTTGACGAGATTGCTTAGAGAATGATTTATCTGTCTCCTCGTCAGAACAGCTTGAAGGAAGACATATATCAGAATAAGAAAACGTTGAACAATCTTTCAAGCACTTAATCTCTAATTTGGTTTCTTGCGGTTCAAAACCTCCACTTAAATTCTCCTCCTCCACGTATAAATTATCAAAACGATCCACCTCATATGCATGTTCCAACTTTAAAGCATCTTGTATATTTAGTGACTCAATAAAGGTACCTTCAAGCTTACTTATGATGTAGCCTGGTACATTACTAACAGCAGGCGTGCCCATTAAGTATTAGGCTCTACAGGCAACAACAGACAAAAAATGACGAATATAAGAAAAAGAAAAAACACCAACATGTACACAAGCATTAACATGTAAACCATTCCAAACACGTTTTGTGCATTTATTCTCATGAATTCGTAGAAATCAAAGAGCTAAAAAAAGATATTAATCAATATCATGGCGCAAATACTAGCTGTGACAATGAAGTGGCAACAATAGAACAAGAAAGGATATTGATAACAAGAATCAAATTAAAGACTTCCGGATAAATCTACCAGTCCCATATGTAACGTTTTCATATTATAATGGCAGCATTACTAATTTAGGGAAATTAGCATTAAAACAATAAAAGCAACATTGTCCATCAATTCAAATCGGCCGAAAATTTTGTCTACTATAAACATAACAGGAAATTTCCAGTTTAAAATGTAAACTACTATTTAAATGAAGTGAAAAAAAAAAAAAGCCAAATAAGTTGATAACGTTTTATACTATATCATATAGATATTTTAAAATGAGCATACATGAGACAATCTGAATAAAAAGACAAACAAAACGCCAAATAAGCATCACTATTGTTCCATAAACACAAACAAACATGCCCTAACACATGCAAAGGTATCAGCCAGTTTTCACGAAATCCAAATCAAGTACCTAATCGACGGTGATTCCAGCTACAAAATTTTTGTGGTCTTCGAAGTCAACACAACAGTAATAGAAACAACGGTCAAAAACTTCTCGATCCCGAATTTCGTGAACAAAAGATCGACGGAGAACAAAATTAGAAAGGCTGGAAAAGAGAAAAGAGAAAGAGGAGGAAGAAAAGTTGTTGTTAACTAAGACTACAACGCCGATCACTTTTTTCAAGATGCTTGAGACGACTAGCGGAGGATCCAGCGTGGAACATGAGCAAGGAAGGGATGAAATGGCGTAGAAGGAGCCCAAAGGGAAGCGAAGGCATCGTGGAAACCCTAATTCTTACACCGAAATTCGAAAGGCTGTATGTGATTTCAACTGCAAGGACATTCGATTAGATATGGATGCAGAGAGGAAGAAGATTGGATAATGATTGAAAGATTAGAATGAAAGAAAGGATGATTAAGAGAGTTATTTGTTAGGAGAGATCTGGGTAACCTGGAGGAAAACGCGTAAAGATAAATGGATTTTGGACAAGATGAGAAGTTGTATTTATAGTTGGTGCTAGCTTGGAGGGAATTCTATTGGATTGGTCAGAAGAAATCTACACGTACACGTTTCACTACCTTTTTAGACCAATTACCCTGTCAAGCCCCAATTTTGACTCTCTGGTACAGATAATTCCACTTTTTTTTATTTATTTCACTTCACTTCTTTTTCAGCAAGTAATTCGTTTATTTTAGATCTTCTTCATCAATGACAAAATTCACTTTTTTTTATATTATGTTTAACTAATTTATAAGTCTGCCCATTTGATATCAAGACTGGTATTTATCATCAGATTATTTTATTATTATTTCATAATGTAAGGTATCAATGATCTAAAATTAGATAAGTTGCATGGAATCTAAAAATTATACCGACCTTAATATTAGTAATTCAAATATTAATAGCAAAGTAAATATAGATTATTTATTTTCTTATTTTAAACTTGTATTTATAGATTTTGAAGTATGTTTTTATCAACATCCACTTAATTACAACTTAATATCTAATTATTGATAATCACATTTGATCTTTAAGTTGGTCAACATTAAGGTTAATTGACCTGAGTTATGACCAGCTCACTTGCATCACTGTTTGGTTTTGATGGTAGCTCGTTCATGGAACCGAGTGAAAATTGAATTTTATCTCAAAGTTTGTCAACATTAAGATTAATTGTCTTGAGTTATGACCAATCAATTCACTTACACGACCGTTTGATCTTGATGGTGGCTCATTCATGAAACTGAATAAACGTTGATCATCCGATTCGTGACTAACCGTACAATCATATTGTACAATTATCTATATCATGTACAATATATAAGATGTTAAACTTAATATAAAATAGAATTATAATTATTTTATTTTCTTATTTTCATATGTTAAAAGCTATAAAGTTATAAGATTAATATAAAATAATCTTTTATATTATTTAATTAAGATTTTATAATTAATATAAAGTAGATTGTAATATGTTATTTTATCTCTACTTATTAAAAGATATAAGATTAAAAAATCAAAATAAAATAATATTTCAGTTAATTATTTTTTCATTTGTAAAATTTTATAATTGGTCGATCATGTTAGTAGGAGATCCACGACATCAGCTCGTACTGTAAAAGAGGTTGTCCTAATAAAGTTAGAGAATTACATGATGTTAATGAGGAGCACAAAAATGTTATTGAGCAACAAGATTATGTCGTTAAGGAGCACGAACATGTTATTCAAGAATAACATGAAGTAAGTGAATTTTCTAGAGGTCCACATGATACATCCCTATTAACAAACTAAGCTAATCATGTTGCATATGCATTGTGATTAGGTCAAGTTAGTAGAATAGTTTTTTTTTTTTTGTTGAATTTTGATGGTTGAGTAATTGTTTAAACTTTATATCTTTTTATTTTGTCTAGGACTAATGGGAGATCAAGTTGGTCTCCCATGAAAAAAAAAATTAAACAAATTTAGAATATGTCATTGATAACAGTCTAAAAACCATTATTTTCATGCTTTAATTTGGTAATAAAACACACCTTTTATGGCTTAGAATGAGCTTTAAATCAAGTAAAACACTTAGTTGNGTNTNNNGAGAGTCAAAAGTTGGTTTTAGAGATATTATGCTTGTTTTACATTGTTTTGCAGGGTTTTTAGATGAATTAAAGATGGAAGTGAAGTAAGGTGGACTTAGACCCATAAAAGAAGGAGAAAAAGGATGAAAAGAAGGGTCAAGCAAGCCGCTGAGCGCCAGAATGGTCCGTTGAGCGCCAGAATGGCCCGCTGAGCGCCAGAATGGTCCGCTGAGCGCCAGAATGGTCTGTTGAGCGCTCAGAGCGATTAGAGGGAAACCGCTCAGCGGCAAAACTGACCGCTGAGCGATCAAAGCGGCACAAGGCAAACCGCTGAGCGGTGAATTTAGGATCCTGGGCGGTTGTCTATTTTTTTAGCTAGATTCTGTAAATCTTTCTGTAATCTATCTGTTATCTTTTGGAGCTTATATATAGCCCCAGTGCGAATTAGAAGGGGATTCTTTTGGCAGAGAGAAACGTCCAGAGCTATTCCACACACCTTGGAGGAGGTTCCTTGGATGCTTAGGCTCCAATCAACCAAGTTTAGGGTTATTTCTTCCATTCTTTCATCATATTTCATATAGATTCACCATGATTATGGTGAACTAAAACCTTTGTTGTTGAGGAACAATGTAATCTTTTGAAACTCTCATATATTCAAATTCTTATTTATTTCATATGTTTGTCATATACATGTTTATCAATTGTTGGGTTCTCATCTATGCTCAATGCTTTTATTGTTTAACTCATTCAGTAAAAGATGCTTGTCTTTATCGATATGGGGACCTACGATAATGTCATGAACTGGTGGGAAAGTCCTTGATTATGCCAATATCCCCTAGGGATAGGGGTAGGACGGTCAATTGTAGTTGCTTCCGATCGCATTGCATCATTGGTTACTAGGGGAGGCTAGGGATAGCAAGTCGGTAATTAATAATAGGCTCTTTTCACCATGGGATTGGGTTAAGGGTAAATTAGAAAGTTTGCATGACAATTAGATAAATAAGTGAAGTAAATAAGAAGAGTAGATATATGAGAGTGGATAAGATGAAATTGTAAACCCCCAACAACACCATTCATCCATAGTTTCTTAAAACCAATTGAATCAACTGCATTGCATGTTTATTTTTTTGTCCTTTGCATATAACCACCAAATTTATTCTTCTCTCAAGTCTTACAAGATTTATTTACATGAAAGTTAAGGCCTAAGAGTCCTTTGGGAAAACGATACTCGGACTTACCCGTTTATATTACTTTATAACGATCTGGTACACTTGCGAGGGACTTAACAAGTTTTTGGCGCCGTTGTCGGGGACTCGTGGTTTAAGTTATCTAGTAGTGTAAACTGATTAAGTTTGACTTGATTGTATATATCTTTTTATCTTTTTATCTTTTTATTTTAAAAAAATATAAAAAAGTGCTATTAGGGTTTGTGTTTCTTGTGCATGCAGCAGGAGCCCAGACATACTAGAAGCAAGAAAAATACGCAACCTCTTCTTGAAGGCTTAAGCGAGGAAAGGGGGAGAAGGAGAGTCAGACGCCCATCTAGGGATTTGTTTCCTTCCCCTGAAAGATTACTATCACCTTCACCAGATAGAAGAACAGAGGAGATGGCTGAAAGAACTCCTCCAAGACGCACTCTTGCAGACCAATCAAATGTGGTTGGCCCTTTCCATTTTAACAGCATAGTCATGCTTACGGATCAAACGACCAACAAGGTGATGAATCCAGCACTTATACACTTGGTGCAAAGCAAACCGTTTCATGGCCTATCAAATGAGAATCCCTATGACCATTTGACAGTGTTCAGTGAAGATGGCAAGTTGGAAATTAGGAAACCATTCACAAAAGCCATAAAGAAAGTGGACAGAAAGCAACTGATGAGTTGGGATGATGATGAGTTGGGTTGATGAAGATCCCAACCGAGATGGAATGAATTGATTTTATCTAAATCCCACTTTGTATAAACATTTGTAGTTTTAGGGTATTTGATTTTGTACATGTACTTTATTGAATTTTTGAACACTTGTTGGGTAGCATCTACTGAGGGATGCTAAATTTTTTATGTATCCACTGAAGGATACAAGGTAAGTACACCTACTAAAGGGTGTTGGAAGGATAAGCACTTGCTGAAAAGTGCTAAACAGGTTTGGGTCAGGCTCGTGACGTTAAACAAGTGCTACCTGGGAGGCAACCCAGTTGTTTGTTTTGTTTTTAATCTTGTGTTAAATGCATTACATGACTGCATCTGAGAGGGGAAAGGCATATATTTGAAAATTGAAGGTTGAAATTGAGTGCTAGAAGGAAAGATTACTCAAAAGAAAGCAAAAGAAGAAGAAGTGAAATTAGGCACAGACCGCTGAGCGGTCCATTTTACCGCTGAGCGGTTGCGGCGCTGAGGGTCTCGGTTTTGATTAAATGTTGAGCGGTTTTTCAAATTTTTCACTTTGAAACCCTTCTTTGCATTTCGCCTGAGCGGTCTCCCTAAGCTCTAACACTCTCCTTTCACTTTCAAGAGCTTTTCAGAGAGATTTTCTCACTTTCTCCTCACCCACTCACCAAAAATTCAATTTTCTACCATTGCTTTGATAAGTTCTAGGGTTTTTGGTTGAGAGACTTGCATTGGAGAGGACATTCATCATCAATTAAGCAATTTTTTTGCAAGCATTCACAATCTTCACTCAAGTAAGTATGCAAATTCATGATTAGGGTTTCTAATTTGGGGATTTGATGATGAACATGCTTAGGAACATGATAAATTAGGGCTTTTAATTTCTATGCATGAATTGATAGAATAGGAATTGTTTGAACCGATTGAATTGCATGATTGTGGTCTGGATTGATGAAATTAGCAAAAGAGTGGAAATTAGGATCATTCAGGAAAGGAATTTGAAAAACCCTAGCCGCCACCGCTGAGCGGTCTGTTTTGGCGCTGAGCGCTGGCGCGGCTTGAGGCAAACCGCCTGGGCGGTCTTCATGGATGTTGAGCAGTCTGTAGCTGTTTTTCCTAAATGTTAAAATTTTTGGATGTTTGAGTATTGAGGAGCCCTGTTTTTCCTCAAAGAATTGTATGATCTGATGATGCACTAACCTCTAATGATGTTTCTGTGAATTTTGTTGGATGAATTTGATTTATGCAGAAATGTCTACCTCAAGAAGAGTTAAGACAATGGGCAACAAAAGGAAGGAACCAGAGAGACCTAGGAGATATTATTCTTTAAGGTTCCTTTCAAGGAAGCATGAAGAACATTTTGCTATAGTCCAGGAGTGGTGATTGTTGATGGAGAGAAAAGCCAAGTACATCCCTGACTTGGCTCCAGAGTTTGGTTTGGAGATTGAAAGGCGATGATGGGAGAGATTGACGACATATCCAGCACCAGCTAGTATTGAGTTGGTGAAGGAGTTCTATGCCAACGCCTTGCCGAGAGGAGGAGTGTCTGTAGGGAGGTACATGAGTTATGTACGTGGGCACTTTATCAGTTATGATCCTGACACCATCAACGCTTTTCTAGGGACTGAGTGGTCAGGAGAGCAGTGCAGGTATGTTGCTATACTGGGGGAGGCCAGGGATTATGAGGATATTGAGTGAGTGATATGTATCCCTGGGCGGCACTTTCAGAGAAATCCTAACGGAGCATCGGTGAACATCCTTAGGGCAGATCTAACTCCCCTAGCCAAATACTGGATGACATTTACTCATGCCAACATTCAGCCATGCTCTCATGTTTCTGACATCACTTTACATCGGATCTTGGTCATTTACTGTATGATGAGGTAGATGGACGTGAACGTTGGTAAGATCATTACCAGCGAGATTTTGAGTTGCGCCAACACATTGAGAAGCAGGACGCCACTGGGACATCCGTCCCTAATCACATATTTGTGCCAGCAAGCAGGAGTGGACACTTCAGTTCCACCCTTTGAGAGGCCGAGGAAAGTTATTGATGCCTCCTATTTTCATCAGTATTGTAGAGGTGACGAACTAGTCAGAGCAGGCCCTAGGAGACGTCCTAGGAAGGCAGCAGCGCAGCAGGAGGATGAGCCTGCAGATGCACCGGCACAGTAGCCTTAGCCCTTCCAAATGAGAGACATGTACATGTCTATGATGAAGGCGAGGATGGAGTCCCTTTGCAGAGGGCAGGTGGCCACTGCCGAGATGATTGTAGGACTTTATGGCCAGCCACCAGTGCACAGGTGGACTATGGACGAGTTTCGTAATGTGATGGCTTGGCCTCAGGGACGGGCACATGGTAGTGGGTCCGGAGCATTTGGGACCTCAGGAGGACAGGACGATGACCAGGAGGATGAAAACTTTGAGGATGCTTAGGAGGAAGAGGATGATGACTCAGATGAGGATCTACGCTAATGGCATCTACTGATGGATGCCAGCATTTGGACAGAGATTTTTCTTTTTCTTTTCCTTTGTACTTTGAATTAGTAGTGTAGGTTATGTTTGAGTTTATGCTTGGCTTGTACACTTATTTGGATAATGGTTCAATTTTATTGCATGGTGAGTTGCTTACTATTGATGATTGACTGTGGATGATGATTGAGAATGTGTGAATGTTGATATCCAGGTTGATGGTTCATTAGCTATGTAAACAGATGAGTAAGTGATTCATGATTGTGATTTTGATGCTAAGCAAGATTCATGTGAGAAGTGAGAAAGCATGATTATGTGAGGTATTGAGCTTCAGAGTTTTATTGTTGTGTGCACTGTTTACAGGAAATCATGAATGGTATTGACTTAATCTTGATAATTGATTGAATTGCATGTGTATGTCATATGATCAAGGCCATGCTTGGAAAGCCCTTACTTAGCCAAATTTTCACCCACAGAATTTTAAATGATATATCCTTTTTGAACCTTGACCTTAAACAGTATGAAAACCCTTGTTTGAATTGATTTACCTTGAGTTAGGGTTGAGAATAATTATATGTGTTGAAAAGGTTCAAGTTTGGGGTTGAATGGGGAAAGTGAAAGGAAAAAAGAAAAGAAAAGCATTGAGTTCCAAAGAATGGAAAAGAAAAATGCATGTGAAAGAAAAGAAAAGAAGAAACGAGAAAAGCATGTAAAGTGAACTCAATGTAAAATGAAAAAGGGAAGAAGTTGGGAATGAGTGAGATTGGTTAAAAAGAGAGTGTGCTTGAACTTTAAATGATGATTTAAACTCTCTTAACTCAAAGATTTTGTATTCCAGAAAAACCAATTTTCTTGCTAGCCCAGCCACAATACAAGCCTTGGAAAAAGTCCTTGTGATGACATTTGCATGTGAAGATTTTGATTGTTTTAGATGAATGACAATATTGTTTTATGTGACATGTGAATAGTAGAGAGGATTCCACTGAAATTTGAATTGTATAGTAACTTGTCATGAGAAAAAGGAGTTTTGAAAAGTGTGAATTATTTGATTCCACTAAAGCAAGTCGTTGAGCGCTAGAATGGTCAGTTGAGCGCTCAGAGCGATTAGAGGGAAACCGCTCAGCGGCAAAACTAACCGTTGAGCGGTCAAAGCGGCACAAGGCAAACTGTTGAGCGGTGAATTTAGGCTCCTGGCGGTTGTCTGTTTTCTTAGCTAGATTCTGCAAATCTTTCTGTAATCTATATGTTATCTTTTTGGGCTTATATATAGCCCCAGTGCGAATTAGAAGGGGATTCTTTTGGCATAGAGAAACGTCCAGAGCTATTCCACACACCTTGGAGGAGGTTCCTTGGATGCTTAGGCTCCAATCAACCAAGTTTAGGGTTATTTCTTCCATTCTTTCATCATATTTCATCTAGATTCACCATGATTATGGTGAACTAAACCCTTTGTTGTTGGNGAACAATGTAATCTTTTGAAACTCTCATATATTCAAATTCTTATTTATTTCATATGTTTGTCATATACTTGTTTATCAATTATTGGGTTCTCATCTATGCTCAATGCTTTTATTGTTTAACTCATTCAGTAAAAGATGTTTGTCTTTATCGATATGGGGACGTATGGTAATGTCATGAACTGGTGGGAAATTCCTTTATTATGCCAATATCGCCTAGGGATAGGGGTAGGACGATCAATTGTAGTTGCTTCCGATCACATTGCATTATTGGTTACTAGGGGAGGCTAGGGATAGTAAGCCGGTGATTAATAATAGGCTCTTTTCACCAAGGGATTGGGTTAAGGGTAAATTAGAAATTTTGCATGACAATTAGATAAATAAGTGAAGTAAATAAGAAGAGTAGATATATGAGAGTGGATAAGATGAAATTGTAATCCCCAACAACCCCATTCATCCATAGTTTCTTAAAACCAATTGAATCAACTGCTTTGCATGTTTATTTTTTGTCCTTTGCATATAACCACCAAATTTATTCTTTTCTCAAGTGTTACGCGATTTGTTTACATGAAAGTTAAGGCCTAAGAGTCCTTTGGGAAAAGGATACTCGGACTTACCCGTTTATATTACTTGATAACGATCTGGTACACTTGCCAGGGACTTAACATTCATTTGGTTGTCCAAGATTTTGTGTTGAATTCTGGTTTGATACCACTATGTAATATTTCTTACAATTATGTCAATAAGGGTTTGATATTGATATTCGTTGAGAGATGGCATAGAGACAAATAATTTTCATGTCCCAGTAGGTGAGATGATTGTCACACTAGATGAGATGTCCCTATTGCTACATCTACCTGTAGTGGGACAATTGTGTCTGAATGAAGTATTGGACTTTGAATCGGCTTGGGGTGTTATCATTGACCTATTGGGCATAGATCGTGTGAGGGCTAATCTGAGCTGAGACAATGTTGTGGCCCCCACGTTAGACTAAGTTGGTTGAGAGACATATACAACGATTATTATGAGAACCAGGAGTATGAGTGTGTCGCACCGGCCTACCTGTTACATCTAGTTGGATGCATTATTCTTACGATAAGAGTTGCTACTCTTTAGAGACTTGTAGTCATGTGGCGGATATCCCTAAAGAGTTGTTGCACAAGCCTACCTATACGAGGAGGTCGAAGATGTCAGCTTTGTTGAGACAAAGCAATTAGCTTTATAGATACACGTATATCTTACACTTTGATTTTCTTTATTATTTCATTATTGACCAACCTTTAATTAACTTTTTATAGAGTTTGATTTATGAGCACTTCCTTAGGATGATATGCCTCCTTATGATAAAGATAGATCTTGTGTCGCACGTTGAGTGACAAGGAGGCAGATTTTCAACCTACTTGAGGTTAGGGCACATTTAAATGGCTTGACATATGACAAGGTGATATGGACCACATATGAATCACATTGGATAATCGTCCACATCTGGCCATCAGTATGTTTTCTAGTTGGATCAAAATCGATATGATTGTACATCAACATCTACCTAAATGTGTTATAAGGTAGTTTGGATATGAGAAATCAATCCCACAGTCACCAAACTTGGTTTAAGAGGCTAACATATGACTACCTTAACCAAATTTCGAAACTAAGCAATTACCATAACAAAATTTTGAAATTCCTTAACTAGATTTCAAATTTAGGTGACTACTTTAATCGGATTTAAAAATCCAGTAACTATCTTTACTGAATTTCAAAACATAGATGATATTTTAAATCTGTTTTTGAAATTCAATGAATAACTTAACTAGATTTTGAAATTTAATTATTTTCTTAATTAATTGATGAATTTTAAGATTTAGTGATTTGTTAAAAAAGATTTAGAAATTTTGTAACTTTCTAAACCAAATTTTGAAATTAGATAAGTATCATAAATTTCAAAATCTAGTATATTCAAAACAATAAAAATAAATATATTAAACCAAAATATATATATAAAATTCAAACTTTAACGGACAAAAACATTTATACTTGATTTATACTTGGAAGATGAGATGAAATGAAAAGGAAGATGAACATATATTTTTTTTTCTAATGAAAATTCACCATCACAGCACTGACAGACAACAACACCATAACCACAAAAGAAGGATAATGTGAAAACTTGAAGATGCATGATATACGGCTGAAAATAAAAATGATTTGGTCAACAATAATTACTATTTACCTAATTTATTTATTTTTGTTATTTTTATTAAGGTTTAAATACCTTTTTAATCCCTAAGTTGGGGTCTGAATTTTCATTTTGTTCTCGGTTTTAAAAATGAAACATTTTTGTCCTCATGTTTTTAATTTTGAGTGCAATCGGTGTCTTCCGTTAAGTAAATGTTAACGGCGTTAAATGTTAAGTGACTGTGTATGTTATGTGGCAAAAGAATATGGTCGTGGCACTGAGGTGGCAGTGTTTTTAATTGGGAAAAATTAAATATATTACTTTTTTTAATTAGGGCAAATAAAATAATCAGTTTCGTGTTTTGAAGACATTAAGTTAGGTTTTTGGGAAGGGAATTGGGGCTGCTGCAAATTGTTGAAGGTTGATAGTGTGGAAGCATCATTACAGTCGTAACCTTGTGTTCATTTCTCTAAAATTACAAAGTGATAAAACTCCAAGTGGGGTGGCGGCTGCACCACTAAATCAATTAATGTGCTCTCCAACTAAATGAAATTAGCTTTTTCTAAAAGAAAAATGTGCTTCTAAAGATTACATCTTGCACCGGGACAAGGAATTTGATTCACAGATGTTGTAGAAAGAAGCCTCCACCACCTGCAAGAACAACAGAACCAGGTGTGCTACTCCTTTTCATCACGAACCATACCTGAACCAGACAATACACCAGAACGAAGAGCAGAGCCTCTATTCCACAACGAGAAAGGTAAAGACCTAACGAAGAAGAAAACCCATAGCGGCGAGCAAACAGAATGCGAAACCAGAACCGCCGTCCTTCGCCCGCGACGAACGTGACACCCAAAAGCACAGTTGCGAGCTTAACCTCCACCATACGTTGAACGCGAAGGGAGAAGAACTTGTCGCGCCAACCACTGTTGCAAGCTCTGAAGGATCTCGCCATCACTGTCGCCGTTGTCGGTCGTTGTCGCTGCTACAGGCCGCTGCTGTTGCACGAAAACAAAACCCCTTAGATCGTGCCTCTACCGCTGCGCCACACCAAAAGGTCACTGCCGCTATGCCACCACTTGTGAAAGAAAGAAACCTACCATGGTTAAAATTAGCTTTTTCTGCACTTTTCGAGCAATAGAGTTTCTGGGCATGAATCCCTGAAACGTGTGAGACGGAATCGTAGGTGAAGGTGCCTTTACTGCTTGACTTCAGATCTCCATGGAAGAGGATTAGGATCCTTCGAGATTAATATTTAGGACAAATCCCTTTCCCTTTTCTTTTCCATATTAAAAAAACATTTTTATATCTCTTAATTTGCTAAAAGAAATTTCCATATTAAAAAATATTTTCATATTTGTCATTGTTAAAAAAAATCTTTTTTTTCCATGTTGGATAATTCATTTGCCACTAATTCACATTTAACGTCATCTCTAATTATTTGACAGAAGGGATCCATTATACTCACAATTAAAAACATGAGGACAAAAAGGTATCATTTTTGAAACCATGGACAAAATGAAAATTTAGACCCCAATTTGAGGACTAAAAAAGTATTTAAACCTTTTATTAAAGTACAAAAATATCAACTTAGAGATACATGGATAAGGCTTGGAGATGTACAAAGCACCCCGAAATAAACTAGATCCAACGTGGGTTTCGGAGGCCGAAAGGAAACGGAGCTTTCCAAGGAAAACAGAGAGGAAGAACAACTGACTAGAGATAGGATGAGGAAGAAAGGACTACCTGAAAAAAGGAAGAAAAAAATTGCATTTTATGCTATCCATTTAATAAAATTATAACAATTTTAATTAAATTTTAAATATTTAACAGCCAAATTTATTCAAAATACTTATATTTTTTAGAAACTTAAGACTAAGAAAAACTCTGATTAAACATATCACCCCGTTCATAATTTAAACTTTGTAGTGTTATAATCAAACTATATTATCGAATCATGAGAAGTGTCCTAAAATTCGTGGTCGGTTAACCAAACAAAGCAATTTACAGACTCAAAATTGTTTGATTCACTTTTCACTTAGGTAATTATTTTTTATCATTTAACTTTTACTCCTTCAGTATATCTTACTGTTATCCCCTTATTTTATTGCAAACAATTATTTGATATTTTCACTATTTTGAAATTCCTACACAAAAACATATCAAAGTGAGCTCCAGGTCTAAAAAGTGACCGCTTGATTATAGTTTATTGTTGAAAAAAATTATCAAATTAAGTCTTCACAAAAACACAACATTCACAACACCAAGCGGAACTTCTCTGCAAACCATAAGGAATCGAGAGAAAAATATAATCAACAAAAAGACGGTTCATCAAATTGATGATTAGCAAAACAACAATCCAATTAAGACCTAACAATCGAATTAATGCAATAAAATCAAATTGAAAAAGTTAATACTAATTTCGAAAGTATAATTATTCAAAGTAAAGTTTCCATTAAAAACAGTTCAGATCATTACATGTACGAACTAAAGCACACAAAAAAATTGATCCACATGAAACCCTAGATCCACGAAAGGGGCGCCTAAAAACCTAAATCAAGAACTAGTAAATTTGGTAACGGCCTTGGTGCCTTCAGAAACAGCATGTTTGGCCAATTCACCGGGTAGCACGAGGCGCACCGCAGTCTGGATCTCCCTTGAAGTAATGGTAGGTTTTTTGTTGTAGCGTGCCAGACGAGAGGCTTCCTGTGCAAGCTTCTCGAAGATGTCATTGATAAAACTATTCATTATTCCCATGGCCTTGCTGGAAATGCCAATATCGGGATGAACCTGCTTGAGGACCTTGAATATATAGATCTTATAGGTCTCAACGCTCTTCTTCACGCGCTTCTTCTTCTTGTCACCACCGCCCTCCTTCGAGATCTTCTTCTCCGCCTTTGGTTTCTTCTCCGCTGGAGACTTCTCCGCCGCTGGCTTCTTCTCTGCCGGCTTCTTCTCACCCTTTGCGGGCGCCATCGTAAAACCGCGAAAGTCGAAAAGTTGTTGTGATTTCGTGGGCGAAGGGGGGGTGAGCAAATTGAGATGCGATGAGTGAAAGGGAAAAGAGTGGAAATATATATAGGGATAAGAGATGGATTCTTATTGGCAAAAAGGGTTTCACACGGATCATCGACGTGTCCTGTTAGATGTTTGCTTTTAGTTTTGTCAGTCAACGGCTGAGATTTCACCGTATCGTTTCTGCTTGAGGAATTCGCTTTGGATTTTACCACTTGGTATGAGTCCAAACTGTGGTACGTTTTCAAGTTTTTGTTTTCATGTTTTTATTTTCGTTTTTGGGCTCCGATACAAACCGAAGACTCAAAAGGCCAGCCCGAATAAAGCCCAGGTACAAAAACACAAAGGGTGTTGCTCTCTGCACCTCCCCAATTGGGACTTGTATCTCTCTACTATTTTAATTTATTTCAAAAATATTTTACATCTTCTCACTATTTTCTTTTATTTCAAAAATACCCTACACCTTCCCACTATCCTTAACCATTTTTTTCTTTCTCTCCCTACATTAATGGAGCATTTACATGGCTCATTAATGGATTTGAACTTGTGATATATTTTCTCAAATAAGTTTGATTCAATCTTATTTTTGCTGTTGAATATATTTTTTTCTTTTCAAATTACTTAATAAATGGTAAAATTTTGTTCTAAATTTCTA
>NC_028358.1:22087960-22095463 GCF_000741045.1 Vigna radiata var. radiata | reverse complement strand
AAAGTTAGTATATAATAATAATAATAATAATAATATATCTTTATTTACTATTAGTATTATTATGTTTATTATTTTGTATTTACATCTAACTTTTAATTTTATAAAATGGAAATGGTAGAAGTACTAATATTGAAGTTTCCTTTGAATTTTATGTTAAAAATTATAGATATTATATGTAAAAAAAAACACACATGTATAAACATTTTTCTAGAAATTTAGAATAAAATTTTACCATTTATTAAGTAATTTGAAAAGAAAAAAATATATTCAACAACAAAAATAAGATTTAATCAAACTTAAGATCACAAGTTCAAATTTGAGTCATGTAAGTGCTCCATTAATGAGCTGTGTAAATTCTCCATTAATATAGAGAGAGAAAGAGAAAGATGGTTAAGGATGGTGGGGAGGTATAGGGTATTTTTGGAATAAAAGAAAATAGTAGGGAGATGTAAAATATTTTTAAAATAAATTAAAATAGTGGGGAGATACAGGTCCCACTTGGAGAAATGGAGGAAGCAACACCCAAACACAAAACGATAGGGCAGGCTTAATTTATTTTTATTTAATTTTTATACAGATATTAATAAAATAAATTATTAACAAACAATTGTCATCCTAAAACCCCTTATCCTAACCCTCAAAGATTAATTATATCTTATCCTCCATACAAAATCGTTCCAAAAAAAAAAGAAAACACCATATAAACGAAAATTTGCAAAGTACATCATTAAAGCACAAAATTAAATTAAAATTTTATATAATTTATATTTTTTTCTATTTAAAACTTTTACTCTATTTTAAAAAATTAATTACACATGTTGTAATGAATAATTATTACATTTTTTAAGAAGAAAAAAGTAAAAGAAAAAACTTTAAATAAATAATATAATTTCAATTTTAAAGAATTCCAATAACGCTAGGAGTGGGGCATAACCTAAAAATTCAAATCCATAAAGCTTTGGTGATTCGGGTTCCTATGTACCAGTTTAGGTGTTCGACAAATATTAAACATGACACTGCAAATAATCAAGTCATGAGAGTTCTCTTTAAATGTAACTTTAGGTTCATTCCTGGTATCTAGAGCTTGAGATCATCAAACTTCAGTATAATTTTTCAATGACTGCTTAAATGGATCACCTGTATTAAAATCAAAACTATGTATCCAACTGTAACCTTAGATTTTTTCCTAGCATCTAAAATTTTACAGGAAAATTAATTGGACCACAACTTCAAACTAATTTCCACTAAATCTCAAGCCAATGAAATAAGATGAGTGATCAATTCATCTAACAACAAGTATAGATTAGTTAACAAACATGTAATCAAAAGAAAACATTCATAAATAAAAAGAGTATCGAATGCAAGAGAGTTTCAAGGTTGTTTACATTTGACTTCAACACCTAGTAGATTTAGCACCTCATAATGGATGAAAATAAGTTAACACATAGAAGAAATTATTGTTTCGATTTGGTGTTTTTCATCTTTTATTATAATAATTAGGGGCATTTTGCTTCAATTTTTACTAATTAAACAAATTTTTTCACTCTCTCGCAAATCCTTCCTCTAAAGTGAACACGCCCATAATTCTTTTTATGTTGTGTTTTATAGGTGGTGGGGCTCACGTTGGCCACCCTTTTGCATGGTGAGATAGGGACGTGATTTATCAAATTCAGAGAATCATTATCTCCATGGGCTAGAATTATTTTATTCATTTTTTTGGTTGCTTTGTTTTTCTTTTCTTCCTTTCGTCACTGTATTAGGTTAGGTTTTATTTTAGTATCCATTACATATGAGAGGCAAATATAGAAAGTGAGGAGAGAAACAAACCGTGAAGCCCTGTGGAAGGTTAGTTGTTGTCGTGAGCAAGAAAAGGTCCATCAGCGTTGTTTAGAACCCAAGGAACCCTATATCTTTTCAGGAAAAAAAAATAGGTAAGGGTAGTGAGTAGGATATATCATGTGTATTGGGGTTGGATGATTTCTTGAGCTTATTCTTGAGGTATTTGGTTCGGCTCATGCATCCACATGGTGGTTTGGGTGCAATAATAATTGTTTTCCTCCCTTCTGTTTTCTGCTTTTGGAGATTATATGTATACATATAAGGGTGCCCTTGAGTAGGTTGCTTTCTGCTAGATAGGATCATGAGATTCTTTGTACATTTGTTGTGTCCGTGAGTGTCATGGTTCTACCATAGGTAGATGTAAATTAATCTTCTCATAAGTGTTATTAAACAATTTCTCTAAAGCTAGCGGAAGGGTGTTGGTTCTCCTATCTTCTTAGATAGGGAGCTGAAACCTTGATGTTGAGAGGCTTAGACTAGGTGGCCTCAAGTGTGTGTATATCTCAAGTAAACAGAGAAAGAGTGCACATTGTGTAAGTGTGAAGAGCTTGATGTGTTAAAGTATGGTGTATGGGTGCTGGAAGGTTGAGAAGGAAAGTGGGTTTAGCTTTCTGTCATTTAGGGTTTTATTGTATTGTATGCATGGAGTGTAAATCTTGGAGGAGGAGGAAATAATTATGGGGAAAAGAGGTTGTTCAGATTGTTGATAAGGGAAGCACTGGTTTAGCTAAACCTTAATCTCACAGTATTTCTGTTTTTTGATGATGAAAACACATTATTAATAACACATGTATTGATATGTGTTACATGTTCAAATCTTTACTGTGTATGTATTCTTGAAGAACATGTTTGTGTTGATTCTGTATATGTATGCATATTCACTGTCTTTTTTATATGAGATATCATCTGTGATTGCATTGCATATGTTTTAGAAAAGAAAACCACGTGCACTTGGTTGAACTTATATTGTGTGGCAAAACTGCAAGTTTTAAGTTGACTTCATTATGAAGTAAATCGATTAAAACTCGTGACTTTGCACAGATTTTCTAAAACAGTGCTGTGAGTAATTTTGCACAGAAAAGATTTTCAAAACTGCATTGAAATGTTAAAGTCGACTATTCGCAAACAATTCGACTTAGTTAGTTATGTTTTGAAATTCTGTTAATGCTTGTGAACTATAACGGGTATATTTTGATTCTATGTTCAAGCATTTATTTCAAGTCAACTGAATTAATTGTGTAATCAGTTTGGTTGGTTTAACTGCTACTAATTTCTTTAATTGTCATAATTGTTTGGTTATAGTCGACTGTATTAGTAGCTAAGTCGACTACAGGAGTGTCTATTTCATAGAAAACTATAAATAGACGTGATTCTGTAATTTATAAAGACTTTGGTTGTTCTGACATTTTCATTCTATTGTTTCATATTTGATACTTCGTGAATCACTCCAAGAACTCATCAAGAAGACCATGGAGATCTGTCTTGGATAATTGTTTGACGAGCAAGGTTATGCTGATAGAAAAGTTTGATACAACTACACATTGAGGTGTACTGATCATCTACTTCTCACAATCTTTGGAAGATTGTGGTTGCCCTATTATGACTACAGGAAGAGGACGTGCTACATTCTGGGATAACTTTGAGGATTGTTCAAAGTTGACAAAGACTGCAGGAGAGGGGATATCTTGCTGCTATTCTTTGGGTGTTGTATGCCTATATTTTGGTTAGAGGGTTAGAGAGGTGTTTTATATTTTGACGTGGAGGTCTCTATAGAAACCTTGACCATTATAGTGCATTTGCTTCCAGGTATAGGAAGGACACTGGATGTAGGCAGTTTGGCCGAACCAGTATAAAATTATGTTTGATATTCTCTATCCCTAAACTCTTTACTTTAAGTCGACTTTACTTTCTGCTTAGTCAACTTTATTTTCGCTACACTGATATATCTTTTTCCTTGAGATTCAAGAAACTTTTTGAAAGGTTTATACTTTGCGAAAAAGATTTGAAAAAGACACTGATTTTTGAAACTTACCAATTCACCCCCCTCTTGGTGTTGAAACTAAGTCATTCTTTTTCCAACAGAGGTGATGTATGTAGTCGTTCGTAAAGGGTTGGAAGTGTGTGTACGCCGAGGAAAGGAAGAAAAGGGTAGTCTATGAAATAAATGAAGTAGTAGGTGTGAGGATGTGTGAACGGGGTGACCTAATGAAAAAATCGTAGATGAGATCGAGAATGAAAGTATAGTTCTCGCCTAGGGTTTGATGGTGAATAAGCGTAAGCTCAAGGAAAAGAGCTTTGAAAGATAAGAATGTAAGAAAAAGTAAGGGGTTAATGTACTGGTAGTATAAAAGACAGTTGAGAAAGGAATGAAATATAGATGGGTTTAGTGAAGATAAGAGGAATGAAGTTTTTTGCATATTTATTATATAAGTATGGTTACCGTGAGAAACTTTTGGTGTGAGAAATATAAAAAGGAAGAAGTGTTGTGGACAGAAAGAAGCAAAGGAGGAAAGATAAGAAGTTATTGATAGTAGAGAGTGAAGACTAAAAGTGGGATTCTTTATTTCTTTATTAGGGTGTTATGGTTGATATAAGGGGAAGGTTGATTTTCTGTGAGGGAATAAGAGATTGGGGTGTACCTTGGGCACTGGAATGGGGTGGCGTTTTTCTTTACGCAATAGAGAAGATGTTTTACATGTTGTAAATAAAGGAAAAGAAAGTGTTTGGAACATGGAAATTGGTTGTTATTTAGGTAGTAGTGAGAAGACAAAAGAGGCTAGAGAGCGGAAGTGGTTTGGGTTTTGGTTATTAAGTGACTTTAGTTGGGTTTGAAGAAAGTAAATAAGGGTTGCTGAGAGAAAAAGAAGATGAAGGGAAGATGTTATACAAGAAGAGTGTTGTTATCTTGAAAAGAGTTTGTGAAATAGTTGCAGAGGAAGTTGCAGTAGGATGGTCTAGGGTTGTTAGGAGAAGGAAGACTTGTGTAGAAGAAGAAGGCCCTTGGTTTTTAATTGAAGGGATACTTGGGTGGTGGTTACGTGAATGTGAGGAGATTGATGAAAGAAAACATCAAAATAGAGAGTGATACTCCCAAAGGGAGACCTTGCATGGGTGTAAGCACGATTGGGTAAAAGGAAAATGGAAAGTGAGGGGAGGCAATTAGTGTTGTCGATACAGGTTCATTAAAAGGGTTTTGATGGGATTAACCTTTCTTATGTGCTTTAAGAAGTGATTACGTGAACATTCACGTGTTGAGTGCATGGTAGCAGGTGAAGGTTGATGTTTACGCAAAAAGAGAGAAGTTGAGTCCTTACTCGCATGGCTTCGCGTCTAAAGGGGTTTGCTTTATAGATGGAAGATAAGAAGAGATTAAAAGATTTTATAATGGAAGAAAGAGAGTGTAATGGTATCTTGAATGGTTTCACATGAATATCTTTGAGGAAGAAGTGATGAGAGGGTGATGAGCTTTATAAGTGTTAGAAGGTGTGTGTTGATTATGTTGTGGAGAAGAATGGGTTGTTGCATGCAATGTTACGAAAGGGGAATGAAAGAATATGTTAGTGGGTTTTGGAAGTTGAGTAAAATAAAGAAGGAAAATGATATTTTAACACTATTTTTTGACACTATTTTGACACTGTACACGTGTCAAAATGTGGTTGGACGATTTCAAATTAAAAAAAGCTGAGATAGGGATATATTTGGAAGAGAAAAACCAAAGTTTTTTTTTTTTTTTAATTTGAAATCGTCCAACCATATTTTGACACGTGTGCAGTGTCAAAATGATGTCAAAAAAATGATGTTAAAATATAATTTTTCAATAAAGAAAAATGAAAAGAAGGGAAAGAAGGGTTATAACGGTAGTAAAAGAGAAGGAGAGGAATGGGTTGGTCAAAAGTGAAGGAGATTGGAAGAGAAAAGAATGAAGAAATAAGGGGGGAGTTTGCATGAACAGACTTTACGTACCAATTCGGGAGAGAGAAGGTGAAATTTTAAAGGATATTAATGGTTGTGGGTCCCACGTGGAGAAGTATTCAGAAAAGGTTTTTGGCATGGAGTTTATATGATACACTGATGTTATTTTGATAAGGGATAAGATGAGAATATTGAGTAGGAAATTGGGTAGTAACCTGTGGGTCTGCCACAATTTGAGGAAAAAGAGAGAACACCCATTTTCATGGTTGTCAAACGTACATCAATAGGCAAAGGGGTAATTAATTATTTGGGTTGGAAAAATTTAGAAAAGGGTGTTATAAATGGATGTGGGCCGCTATGTGAAGAATAAATTTGGATTGTGGTAGGTGTATTGAACTTTTGAGTAGGTGTTAAATTCTAGATTTTTTTTTTTTTTGCTTTAATGATGTTACGTTCATGAGTGGTGGGGCATAGTGTTGAATGGGGGGATCCGAGTGGATCTATTGATGGTCATTGATTAAATTTTGGTTGTGCTAATTAAAGGATTAATATAGTATTATGTTATAAATTTTGTGTTGGATGGTTAATGTATAGTATTAAGATTATGCATAAAAGGTAATGAGAAAAGCGTTATAAACTTTATGATTGGTGAGCAATGCATGTTATTAAGAATGTGTATTGGTTTGAGATGTAGAGATGAAATTATGTTATTTCTTCGTACTGTGGTCGGTCATATGTGAGTTTTTCGTACTGTGCTACGTTAAGGATGTTGGAGTCTGGTGTAGAGACAAAGATTCGAGTGTCACTTCCTTCTGCGCGAGGATGTGAATGTCTCACCCAAAAGGTTTCAGCTCATGCTAACTATAGTGCACTGGTGTGCGTATTATCAGTTTTTTACTCGTTAGTCCTTAAGAAGTCGAGAAGATAGGTCAGAAGTTGCGTTGGAAGACGACTCAAATCACCCTATTAGTGAGAACAGGTCATGACGACACAATAGAAGGAAACGACATTGGATCATGAATGGATTGACTATGATGTTAATGTTATGACGAAATATGTTTATGATTATATTATTAAGTGTTTAAAATGATTATTGTATATTGTGGTTATGATATTTCTGGTTGCTCACTCTTACATGTTATGGTTGTGGTTTCCACCTACGATGATCGTACTTGTACGATAGTAGATGATCTTGCACATAAGACTGGATTGAAGTAGCTGACGTGAGAGTTGGGATCCTTTATTTCGGGAATGATTATTTATTCTATTCAAAAGTTTTTAGACTTCGTATTTTTATTGTAAAAGAGATTATTTGAGATTTTCATTTTAAACAACCAACATTTATAATTATGTTTTGCTTCGCATTTTTAACTGAATCAAGTTTGATGACCTTACATGAATGTTTTATGGAAATCTTATGTTTAAAAAAATTTTATAATGTGACATCTCAAAAGCTTGGATGTTAAGTGTATAGAAAAATTAATTAAACCACAACTTAAAACTAATTTCCACTTAATCTCAAACTTGTGAAATAAGATAAGTGAAAAGACTTTCTAAATAAGTTAAAATATATATACTAAAAATACATTTAATTATACATATATTTTGTAAGTCTTTTATTGATTAAATAATTAAATTAGTTAAAATAATTATTTTCATGTTAAAATGACTTTATTTGAAACTTAATTTATAAGTATTAATTATTTGGAGTTACCGTATTAATATATATATATATATATATATATATATATA
>NC_028358.1:22083557-22087435 GCF_000741045.1 Vigna radiata var. radiata | reverse complement strand
AAAAAAAAATATTAGTATGGATAAGATAATCCAAGGTCATCTCTCAGTTAATACATAATTAATTTAATTCTTATAAAAACTATACAAAAATAGTTAATCAAATAAAAAAGATAATACAAAAAATAAAGATAAGTAAAATAAATAAAAGATTAAATAAATAATAATACATGATAGAAAAAAATAAAATTGAAAAAAAAAATTAACACAGCAATAAATAAAATAGGTTTATTCCACTATTTTTTTTCAAAATAAAATTTATTACTGATTTTCTATAGATTTTTAATATTGATTTCTAAGATTTCAAATTAATTAAAGTGTCTTAACTTTTAATTAGTGTTATTAAAAAAATTATTTAATCCAATCTGACTTAACAATCATAGATCGATTACTTAGTAAAACAATCTAACCCAATTTATTTATTAAAAAAACAATATTTATGATAAGAATTGTAAGAAATATTAAAAGAATTTGTAATATATTAGAACTTGATAAAATAATATATTTTTCCTAATGTTTATCAGATAAGACTAATTGTAGGAGATGATGTAATATGTATGTTATTTCTTTTGGTTATGTTACCTATTTTTTCAGACGCATAAAGAAACCTTCAAGTTTATTTTTTAGTCCCTTTCATTGTCCAACCCTTACTAGCACTCTCACGGTGCAAGACTCGGGAAATCAATGTCATATTGTGTATAAATTTGTTAGTAAAATATCTTTAGTTTAAAAAATGAAATATATTTTTCACATGTGTAGTTTAATTGACAAGAACTTGTTCTGGGGTTAAAGGTTACTCGTTTAAGTGATGCAAATAATGCTGGATTTATTTTTATGATTGTTTTATTTTTATAATGCATTAGTGTATAAATTAAATACTTATTAAATAGTATTATAATTGAACTCGTGGGTAGTCGTGGTATGCTGTCCGGTATACTCTGTATGGTACGAGTGGTGCTGGGCCCGAATCGAGTTGGAAGAGAATATATTTTTTTTTTTTTAATTTTTTTTTGCCCATTTGTGAACGCTAGGTTTCGAAGCAAAACCTTAGGGGGATTTTGGGATTTTGATCGCAAGTTCAGTGAGTGACCATTTAGGGGTTGGGAAAGCTGAGTGGAGAACGAGTTTTTGGGAGTCAGAGTGTGAACGCGGGAGCGGGAGAGCTAGATACATGAAATGATGATTTCTGTTGTTTTATGATTTGCCGATGTGAGTTTTGTCGTTCGCATGCCTTTGGGGATGTAATTGTGATATAATGCGGTGTTGTTCAATTGTTTAGAGCCAGAAAATGTATGATCTTGTTCGGTGTTTGACTACATTGGTTTATTACACGGTGATTGGAAGCTGTGTTGCTAAAAATTGGATTTTTGAGATATGCTCTGTTACAATCAGTTTTAAGGGTCACTGGACTCTCTTTGGATTGCTGGATTTCTTAATAGATGGTCTATATAAGCTATTGTCAGGGGATGTACTCTGATCCTATATAAATATTGCGGGTTTGTGACGTGGCATGTTTAATTGGTTAAACTGACCATATCTGTTTAAGTTTACACTTCAAATTAGATTCAGTAAATCTGTAAATGCTGAATTGCCATGTGATGTGATGAGACCTTCGTTTTAGACTAATCTGTACTTGCTGATTCTCACTCAAGTTTAAGTTTAATTGAATACCATAGTTATAAATTAGTTTAGTTTTACTGCAGTGGTGGCTGTGAACTTGTGCGGGCTATGAACCTACTTTTTGCCATGTATTACATCTGTTTGCATGCACTTTGGTGTTTGGGTTTTGATGCTATATGGTTTGTATGGTAGGGTAATGAAAATTAAAAAGTGCAGGGATTTAGTTAAACCATTGGTCAAATTAGGAAGTCATATCTGAAGCGGTACGTGGATTGTTAATGGTATTATGTTCTGTAATGAGACAGTTTGAATGTTGATGGTATAAGTAGATAGTGCTCGTTGAATCTTATTATGGTTAGGATATGAAGGGAGGTAGTGTGGTGTTTGGATGTTACTGCTGTCAGATTTAAACATGTTGAACGGGTACTATGGTATAGTAATATTGCTTGGAGTAATATTGTGGTTTAACATGGTTAGTTCTCTCTGTATTATCTTCAGGTTTTTGGGTAACATCAGAAGATGAATAAGAGAGAACTGAACTGAAGCTCCCTGCAGTTTGATGTTTTTGTTCGAAAATAATGAGAGCACTGTGTTCTCTGATTTTAAACCGTTTCCGGAAGTTAGTGATTATTTTCTTTAGGGTCTGAGTTTGAGTTGAATTCAATGTCATCTGATAATCAGCATTGAGCAGTGTACAATTTAGGTAATAATCACGTGTTTGGATCTTGGGCAACTGTCTATTCGCTTGTCTTTTAGAGAAAAATCTGTTATTGATATCAACTCCAGTGTTTAATGTGTTAGATTTTTTAGAATCTCAACGTGTCTTCTGCTTCCTTCAATTTGCTCCTTATCTGGCTGTAGTTATTTCAAATGCTTCTAGATGATAAAAATGTTAATCCAATCATACATTAGTTGAAATTGTAGTCTTTGACAATAAGTTTATACTTGAACAGTTATCTATAACTTTAACTATTTCTTGCAGCTCTGTTAGATTAGAAGTGGTGTTGAATTTGCGATTAACCAGTTGTGTATTCATATTTTAACTCCAATAATCATTGTTTCCATTTCGTTCAGTTGAAAATGAAGTTTCTTGATTGGTACTTGAAGATTGGGTTTGTATCTGCTTTGGTTGGGGCTTCTATGGAAGTGTTCATGATCAAAACTGGCTTCTGTGTGAGAACTTTCCTCTCTTATTGAAGTTCTCTTGCCCTGCATTAACCTTTTCTTGATTTTCCATTTAATGCTCTTGTTGAAGCGGGTTTTTAAAATTTTTAATAAAATTTTCATTCTGGTTAATATGATATGACCTTTTGAGTGAAGAGCTATAAGGTTGGTTTGGTATTAAAACTGGAATAGAGAGTGGGATAGGTCGTGGATTTGAATACTCCTCTAGTAAACATATTAAGGATTAAAAATAAAAAGAAAAAGATATGGCCTTTTGAGTTGTCTAGTCCTAGCTGATTATTGATTTTGGTTTGCTAGATTAGTATCTTGCATTCTAACGTAGTGATATTTTTCGCGGAGCATCATGGTCTTCCAATGAAAACGAAATTTGGAAAATATCGTGTAGTCTGTTATACACGTTTTTCACATTATTTGTCTTGGCCAAGTTGCCCAATAAACACGATATTTTGCATATGAAGAGAATTCAATAATTGTTTTTTAAGGTATTGCGATAAACCCCATGATTGTTTTCACCAAAGGATTTTGACTTTATAAAAGTATGATTTTGTTTCAATTTTTCCTTGCCTTGTATTTGTACAGATGACAAAGTAACTGTTTTGGAGTCAGAAAAGCGTGCCTGGGAGAATTCCCCGGATGCTCAGGCAATTAGAGAAGCTCTCAACCCCTGGAGACATATTGACGCCGAAGAAACGAAAAAGTCCTGACTCAAGTATGAAGCATTTTCTTAAAATTCATTATTCATATTTTGAGAACACAAGATTTATTCGAGAATATGCTGGAATAAAATGATAACAATTGGACTAGTTATTCTATTATGAAACTGAATCTTGTATTGTCCATCCCACAAAGTGGATTGCTTGCTACATCTTGTCAGTTGGACCCCAAATCATGGCAACTTTGGGATGACTCACACAACCTTCAACTTTACTATCTGGCTTTGAATCCTTTTATATATTTTATTTGACTTTTGAAGAAGTGCTCTGATAGGGTATGGAGAGTTTATGAAAGGAAGAAGAAAGGGAATAAAGAGGGAAAGAGGTGTTAGGCGGTTACAACAGTATTAGTAGTGGGGGGAA
>NC_028358.1:22066934-22082802 GCF_000741045.1 Vigna radiata var. radiata | reverse complement strand
GAGTAGTGGCGCGCAACCAAATTGGGTGAAGCGGGTCGAGTTACCAACCTTTGAAGGAATCGATCCGCTAGGGTGGATTTCTCGCGCAGAAAAATTCTTCGAAATCCAGAAGGTGACGGAGAGGGAAAAGCTCCGACTGGCATACATATGCATGGAAGGNAGCGCNAGTTACTGGTATCGNTTCTGGAAAGAAAAAATGCAGGCGCCNACATGGGAGGGGTTGCGNGAAGCTCTANTAAGGAGGTTTGGAGGTNGTGACAGAGGAACAGTGTTTGAGAGACTAGCNGCGGTCAAACAGAANAGCACCGTCGACGANTATATACAGGACTTTGAAATGTTAGTGGCGCAGACGAAGGGCGTATCGGAGGATCAGCTCCTGGGATATTTTTTCGCAGGTTTGCAAGGGGAAGTCAGAAGTCAGGTTCGTCCGCATAATCCCCGAGATTTATTATCGGCGATGGAGGTGGCGCGGGACGTAGAGGAGGCGAGTCGAGGGGCGCGAACGGCGGGAGGAACCGGAGCCAGGAGCGGCCAGTCATGGGGGCGATATCAAGGTGGGACCGACACTGTAGCGAGATCGGAACCGATCAAACAGGGTCCGGGACGATCGGGGGTAGCAGAGAATACAACAACGATTCGAAGAGAAGGTCCACAGGGAACGACAGCGTCCCGAGCTGGAAGCAGCACCGTGAGCGACGGCCGTGGAAGGGGCGTAAGGAATCTGCCTTACCCCGAATACGTCAGGAGGAGGGAAGAGGGGTTGTGCTTCCATTGTGGAGGCCCTTACAGTCCAGGGCATCGTTGCCCAGAAAAAAACTTGCGGGTGGTGATTATGGGGGAAGACGAGGTCGACGGTGACAAAGAGGAAGAAAGTGGGGAAGAAGGTGAGTCGAAACGCATGGAGCTGTCATCGTTTTCCGCTGGCGGACTTACTCCGCACAAAACCATGAAGCTCCAAGGGTGGGTCTTCGGAAAACGGGTCATGATCCTCATTGATAGTGGTGCTAGCCACAATTTTATAGCCACCGATCTTGTAAAGAAGTTGGGTTTACCAGTGGAAGATACACCCCCGTATAAGGTAAGTTTGGGAGACGGTAGAAAAAAAGAAACAAGGGGCTGTTGCAGGGAAGTCCTAATAAATATAGGGGAAACAGAGGTGCTGGAGCAGTTTTATTTGTTTGAATTAGGAGGAGTGGACTTGATTTTGGGGATGGAGTGGTTGGCTAAATTAGGAGAAGTAACAATCAATTGGGGAGAATTAAGAATGATCTATAAACAGGGAAATAAGATAATTACGATAAAAGGAGACCCCACTTTGGCACGGAAAATAGTGGAACCGAAAGCTTTGATGAAAATGAAAGCGGTGGAAGCGGTGACTTTAGTATGGACCTTGGGAAAGGCAGAGATAAACTCAGAGGTAGTGGAAAACTGTCAGGATTTATCAGGAAGCCAAATAGAAGGCTTGCAGCGGGTGTTGACAGATTTTGGAGATGTATTTAAGGAGGCCAGCGGTCTACCTCCAGTCCGAAATATAGCCCACCGAATTATGCTCAAAGAGGGGACTGATCCAGTTAATGTCCGCCCTTATAGATATCCTCATATGATAAAAGAGGAGATTGAAAACCAGGTAGCTGAGATGCTGAAAGTGGGAATCATACGACCTAGTACCAGCCCTTATTCAAGTCCTGTGATACTAGTCAAAAAGAAAGATGGCAGTTGGCGCTTTTGCATTGATTACAGAGCTCTGAACCGTGCCACAATTCCAGACAAATTTCCGATACCGGTCATAGAGGAGCTCTTGGATGAATTGAAAGGGGCGAAATACTTCTCCAAAGTGGATTTGAAGGCTGGGTATCACCAGATTCGAATGGGAGAGGAAGATATCCAGAAAACAGCCTTTAGGACACATCAAGGACATTACGAGTTCCTTGTTATGCCTTTTGGCCTCACCAACGCGCCAGCTACATTCCAGAGTATGATGAATGCTTTGCTGAAAACATATTTAAGGAGGTTTGTACTGGTATTTTTTGATGATATCCTAATATACAGTACAGAGTGGGATGAACATTTGAGACACCTGGAGCAAGTGTTAGATACGTTGAAACAGCACCAGTGGGTAGCTAATGCAAAGAAGTGTGAATTTGGGAGGAAGCATATCAGATACCTAGGGCATGTTATTTCTGAAAACGGGGTGGAGATGGATAAAGAAAAAGTGGCAGCGGTGGAGGAATGGCCAGAACCCAAAACCCTTAAAGCCTTAAGGGGTTTCTTGGGTCTCACAGGCTATTACAGGAGGTTTGTGCGGGAGTATGGAAAAATTGCAAAGCCCTTGACTGACCTGTTGAAGAAGGGGCAGTTTACCTGGTCTGCTCAAGCAGCAAAAGCTATGGCCAGATTGAAGGATGCCATCACTACGGCACCAGTTTTAGCATTACCGGATTTCAAACAGCAATTTCACATTGAATGTGATGCATCAGGGAGTGGGGTAGGAGCTGTTCTCACTCAAAACAAAAAGCCTATTGCATTTTTTAGCAAGGCACTGTCAGAAGGATCCATAAATAAATCCATCTATGAAAAAGAGCTCATGGCTTTGGTCATGGCCATCCATCACTGGAGGCCTTATTTGTTGGGTCAAAAGTTTGTGGTGCATACGGATTAGCGGAGTCTCAGATATTTGCTTGAACAGAGGATAACAACTCAAAACCAACAGAATTGGTTGGCAAAGTTGTTGGGGTATGATTTTGACATAGTTTACAAATCAGGGGTGACCAATAGAGTGGCTGATGCCTTGTCAAGAAAAGGGGAAGATAAGGGGGAGGAAGAGGTAGAATTGAGGATCATTGCGAGACCATATTGGCAGGATTTTCAAGAGGTATTGAAGGAGGTTGAGGAAGATGATACTCTTAAGAAGATAATACAAGAAGTATGAGCAGATTCTAATTCTCATCCTGCCTTTACTTTGGAAAACGATAGACTTCACTACAAAGGACGATTGGTGCTATCTACAACTTCTGTATGGATTCCTAAGCTTATAGCAGAGTTCCATACCACCACCACTGGAGGACATTCAGGGGTTTATAGGACCTATCGTAAGGTGGCCCAATCACTGTATTGGGTAGGAATGAAGAAGGCTGTCACTGATTTTGTAGCCAGTTGCTTAGTTTGTCAACAACACAAGTATTTGGCATCTTCTCCCCAAGGCTTGTTACAGCCTTTGCCAATACCGCAAGCCATCTGGGAAGAAGTCAGCATGGACTTCATAGTTAGGCTGCCAAAATCACAAGGACATGATGCAATTTTGGTAGTGGTCGACCGCTTGAGTAAGTATGGTCATTTTGTTCCTTTAAAGCATCCCTATACTGCCAAAACCATAGCAGAGATTTTTGTTAAAGAAGTGGTCAAATTGCATGGAGTGCCAGTGTCAGTGGTCAGTGATAGAGACCCCTTATTTTTGAGCATATTCTGGAAGGAGTTATTTAGATTGCAGGGCACCCAGCTGCACATGAGTACTGCATACCACCCAGAATCTGATGGACGGACAAACTGAGGTACTAAACAGAATACTGGAGGGCTATTTGAGGTGTTTTTGTTCCGAACAACCTAAGAGCTAGAATTCAATTCTTCCATGGGCTGAGTATTGGTACAATACTACCTATCAGGGGGCGGCTAAATGTAGTCCATTTGAGATTGTTTACGGAAGGCCACCTCCTGCACTCACTCGGTTCATACCTGGAGAAACTGCAGTAGAAGCTGTGGCTCAAGAGCTCCAAACAAGAGATGAGGCACTCACGCAACTCAGATTTCATTTAACAAGAGCACAGGATATGATGACCAAATATGCTAACAGGAAGAGGAAACCAGCCGAAGTTAAGGTCGATGACTGGGTCTACCTAAAAATTAGGCCTCATAAGCAGACTTCCATGCCTACCCGGCTGCATCCCAAATTATCAGCACGCTACTTTGGACCTTTTAAAGTCCTACAACAGATTGGAAAGGTTGCTTTTAAACTGCAGTTACCTGACACATCAAGAATACATCCTGTATTCCATGTGTCTCAATTGAAGATCGCAGTGGGTACCAAACAAGTTGAGAAAGATCTGCCCGATGAATTGCAAGCAGCCGGTCCAATGTTTTGGCCACTCAAGATTCTGGACAGAAGGCAGCAACAAAGGAATAAGGAGCTAATACCGCAGATCCTGGTGGAATGGCAGGAAGGAGGTAAGGAGGGAGCAACATGGGAGGACGTGCTCACTATCCAGGAACAGTTTCCAGACTTCAACCTTGGGGACAAGGTTGAACATCAGGCTGTGGGTAATGATAGGGTATGGAGAGTTTATGAAAGGAAGAAGAAAGGGAATAAAGAGGGAAAGAGGTGTTAGGCGGTTACAACAGTATTAGTAGTGGGGGGAAATTAAGCTCCTATAAGAGAGCTTATGTATGGAAATTATATTTCACTTTTTGGATTAGTTATACTGCATAGACAGGATCACGTGGACCCTGTGGAGAGAGAATTTGGCTCTCTTGGAGGTTGTTGACTGAGCATTTCATTATACTGAATAACAGAATTATACAGTATATTCTTCTTTTTCTTAGCTGTGAGTGTGTGTTGAGTGCAAATTAAATAGGTTTCCAATCCAGAAACCTATCATGCTCAGTGTTTTCTTGCTAATATGATACACGTACCACACCAAGAGGAGTGCAAGTGTGTAACATTATTCTCAACCAAAAGAAACCGCAAATGTTTCTTAATGTGCTTCGTTACCTCTTATACGCAAGTCTTTTTAATGTAATTCTACTCTTCTACAATTTCAATTGATATTTGATATTTCATCTCCTACACGCGAAGGAGAAACACATTTTGGGGCTGCTTCTTATGGTCCCATCGTAGAGCTTCAACAATGTTTCCATGGACTGTCAGAATCATAATTCACTAATTTCTTTTGATCTTCACGACCTTCTTTGTCTATTCTTTTTGAAGTACATACTAGCTTATTTTCATCATGAATCTATGATAGCAATAGCAAGAGGAGAAGTAGGAACTATGGTTGGAGGTGCTTCACTTAAGAGAAGTTTGATTTATTTTATTTCTTCTGTAAGTGTTCTTTGAGAGCTTTATCCAAAGTATCTTAGAGTAGAGTGTGCTTCACAATCTGCTAAGTGCTTAAGTATCAATGGTCTTTTTTTTTTTTTTTGCTATATGGTGGTTCCTTACTAATATTAGTGGGGGTTTGTTTTTCATGTAATTCGCTTCCTTCCCCCTTTTATTAAACCGGTCATTGTTTGTTTTCGTCAATCTTTCTTGAGCTTGAATGCTATGGTTTGCTTATCGGTTCTGTATTAAGAAATCTTATTTCCTTCTCAGTTTAATTCCTTTTGTTTGTGTTTCTAAAGTAATTTGCGGTAACCTGTGTTTCATGTTATACTTACAAGTCTGAAGTGATGTCATTCTGAAACTCATTAACAGAAAAGCACTAAATTTAAGTGACTACAGCTTTCACATTCATTATCTCTATAAAAATTCCCAAATTTTGTTAGTTTAAAAATGTAATGATTTTAATGGATGAGATTGATGCAGATCGTTGAAAAATTCCAGAGGATCTTGGTCCCCAGCCATCATCTGTGATGTGTAGCCCGTCTCCAAATGTAAAGTCTGCAAGCACTTGCAGAGTTGCATGTCAGCCACCATCTGTCCTCTGACTGATGACATACTGAACATAGACTGTTTCGTTCCTCATCTGCTACGTGCCATCTGTTTTGCTTAAGCTTAAATCCAGAATTTGATCAATTGCGCCATTTTGTTACTTTGTCAAATGTTGTCCCGTGGATCTATACTGATGCATGCTGGATAGCTGAATTCTTTTATTCGCTTTTTTATGAGGATTTTTTTTTTCATGGTTAATCTAATAGTTAAGAACTAGATTCCAGTTTTATGTTAAGATTGAAGAAAAACACATTAAAAAACTGTAATTTTAAAAAAAATAAAATGAGTCTTCGGGTTCACTTTGTTTTTTAAACTAACTGATATGTGGGTCAATAGGTCACATTAAAGTTCTGTTTGTATATGCGGATGGATTTGAAGCTTTTCCTGTTTATATTTGTTCATTTGTGAGGAAGTGAGAGTGGGGAAATGCGAGGAAAAGTGATTTGGACTCGCATGAGAAGACCAAACTGGCCTTTGCTTTAGACTGCACATGACAGAGATCTGTCCTCTGCAGTGGCCATGCAAGGAGAGATTCTTGAAAGACCATGCTGGTAGTTCAGCGTTTCAAAACTTTATTAAATACTTGTGAATGCATTTAGTAGAGGTTCACCGTTTCTTCCTTCTTTGGCAAAGTTTGTGATTGTTGGTATGAGCTGAGTTTGTGTGTAGTCAACAATTTTTGTTTTATAATAAAAATCTAACTTTTTCTTTTGTGTGAATCAAATACAAATACTCTACCACATGACTACCGTTCAGCAAACAAAGTGGCCATCATTTTTATCCATGGATTCAGCAAACAAAGGAAGTAAGCTCCTCCAACGAATAGAATATATTTTCAAGCCACTAAGTTCAATTAAAAACGAGAGTAATGATATAAACACAAACATTATACTTTTTATTTTTTTTTTCTTATGGCATCATATATTCTATAAACATTATTTTAATTTTCTCTACGCAAATTATTTTTCTAAAAACAAAGCCTAGCACTTGAACCAACGTACATCACCTCTCCCTTTTGAATCAGATTCCCCTTCTGCCTTGCTTAACCAACTTTGATCCATCGTATCCTTCTAATTAATTTCAATTCTGTTTTGTTTAACATCATAGAAGTAAGTTTACTATTTTTAATATCAAATTGTCCATTCTAATACTTGAATTGAGACAAAAATAAATATTTCAGAAGTATAAATATTTTGTAATTCGTTTAACTTTAATTTGAACATGAATAAAACTAGGGTATGTTTAGATTTCAGTTGCAACACTCAAACTAACTTTCAGTTTTCATTAAACACAGAACATATTTAATATGCTTTGTCCAAAATAAGTTATAAAGCTAAAATTCACCTCAAACTTAAACTCACATGAATGCTACGATAAATTTCTTTCCAACTCTAGCTGGGTTCAACTTAGCTTAAACTAGATAGGAAATAAAGTAAACGTTTTTAAATAGAAAAATGTCGTTTAAATTAATAGAATTGCAATTAAATGAGGGAAACTGCTTAATTTTCATGTCAATAGAATTTTTTTAATTCTATCAATCAATTGGCAATAAGAAATGAAAATGTAATACATACATCTTAAATACATATTGTTCAAGTATTCGAATTATATTCTAAATGTAATCGCTTGCATTTTGTTGGTTGCATGACTTGTGGTCTTTGCAAAAATGGAAAAATTAAAAATTATCAATTTTTATTATATAGGAAAGATAATCAACATTTAAAGTAAACAAAAAATCTACATGCATATGCGGGCTAGCCCTTGGGTCCTTGCTTCCTATCATTCAGTTTTTTTTTTTTTTTTTTTTTTTTTTTTTTATATGTATTGATCAATGTTCTTGTGTATAGAATAAAATTATCTTGCTATACCGTTTTCCTATTGATCGCGAAAACTCTTCAGTAGCATGCTCAAATGCACCTGTCAAACGTTGAGTGTCCAATGGATCACTAAAAATATAAACATTCCAGTTTGCAAGCTTAAGGGTGTGTATCGAGAATATTAACGCAAGCCAATTTGTACATATTTGCGTGATAAGCAATTAAATAATTTTTATCCTTTTTATTCTACGCGAATTTTCTGGGAGAACCAATGAAAATAAGCACATAAAGCGAGGCACTATAGGTGTTGCAGAAATCCTTTATAAGATGTAAGATTATGGTCCAAATATATAATATAAAACTTTGATATTAATAAATGAAAAAATCATTCACTCAAAATTAAGAACATGTATAGAATATGCATGTTGCCTGCCCTGAGACCAATGCACACGCGACAAGGATAGAAAACTTTTGATTTCGTCATAATCGTAATTATAGTAACAGTCTTCACAACCAAACAAGCTTCCAAAAGCATCAACACTACCGCCTCAAGCTCTCCACAACGTAGTCTGCGTACAAAGTCCTTCACACACAAAAAACATTATAAGCCTCTATACCATTTTAGCACATGAATAAATAAGTAATATATTAAAACCATACAAATATTTCATAATTTTATTATAATATTATTTCAAAAGGAGTATCAGAACTGATGTCAAAACGGTTTATTGATAAATAATATCAGATTGGTATTACTTACATGGAATGCTTGATCGCTTCATAGGCAGATGAGGCAGGAAGAAAGTCGTTTACTGCAACTTCCTTGTTTTCATTCTTCTTGTCTATAATTCCTTTATGAAGGGAAACAGAAAAAAGAGTTTGACACATATGGAGGCTAAATGATACTTTTGCATTTCGCTGTTATATATACACACACACACATCCATATAGATGCTAACATATAAGAAATACTGAACAAACATTTTGAAATATTTGGAAAGGATACAATCTTCAAAAAAGCGACGGATTTCAGCTAAACGATGGGGAGGAAGGTCCTTGATATCATTGTAATGACGATACTCGGGATCATCAGCACATACAGCAATTATCTTGTCATCTTTCTCACCCTGAATTTCATCAGAATAGTGGTTGTTCAGTAATCGAAAGAAAACTCCTAGGGAGAAAGACAAATACTCTTGATATGAGGAAAAGGAAGTGTCTGATATACCTGGTCGATCATAGGCATGAGTCCAATAGCTTTGGCCCGAAGAAAGCAACCTGGAAGAACCGGCTCCTGTGCAACCAAGTACAACCAAAAGCTTAGTACCACAGAAGCAGTAAAAACATAAAACAAAGGTGTGCATAATAATAACTTATCGCTAAACTAAAGATGTAAAAATGTAGGATGATACTCAATCATGCAATACGAAGTCATTGGACTAGGAAGACAAATTCATTCATTCTGAAATTGGTTTAAGAGAAAGCCAGAGTAATACATGATAAACTCTGCATGAATTATTACAACAGATGTGTTCTGGAATTGTATTACAATAGATATAGAATAATTTTACCCAGGTTCCCACTTTAAGATCACCTTGAGCTAGCTACATTTTGGACTAAGACTAACTTTTAAAATGATAAAGATCCCATTGTAAGACAATGGAATCAAACAAATTAAAGAAACTCCATTGAAGAGAATTTACTTAAAATGTTGACCTTGTTACTTTAACAACCAACATGTGTATTTGTTATTGCAGCAGTGGAACGAAAATAGTTCACATGTTACAGAATCCATTTTAAAAAATATTGCTATTTTAAAAATCAGTTTAGTAAATTTGCCAAGTGCAAGAACTCTTACGCAAAACATTGAAAAAGTGCAGTCCAAATGGGGAGGAAACTTTTTCAAAGTACGATGTAATTGGAACTCAGTGAATCAGTGAGAAATCCTCAAAATTACGTGCTTACACACTAAGAAGTAGACATTATGAGCAAGATGCAATTACCTGCATAATAACCAGGACATCCATGGGGTCACTGTCCTCACAAATAGTACGAGGTATAAACCCATAGTTGTGAGGATAGACAACTGACGAGTAAAGTATACGATCAACCTGCACAAAAATGCAGGTTCAGCAATGCCCAGTAGCAACAAATGCAACAAGAGAAGAAAAAGCTAGACAACCACGATTACCTTGATAAGTCCAGTTTTTTTGTCAAGTTCATATTTCACCTTGCTTCCTTTTCCAATTTCGACCACCTGCATGATACAGCCATAGTTCACAATCATTCAAATCTAAGTACTTAATGAATATCTTGTCTGATGCCCTTTAGAGAAAAATAAAATATCATAACAATTTAAACTCGCAACATGATATGTTGATTAGTAAAACATTATAATAGGTGACGTACACAAATTAGGAAAAGCTTCGATTTGTCATTCTATAGCATCAAAGACGAACAAGACAGAAAAAGAAAGCAAAAACAATATAATACAGGGCCAAATATTTCCACTTCACAACCAATAGTCCCACAATGCCAGTTTGCTTAAACCTTAGTACACGGGTAAACAAATTCAGTCAGGATCCCGTACAAATAATCAAATAATGGCCTTCCAGCAAATCAGTCATTAATGGCCATTTCCATTCATAAGACAGATCAACTGCCTGAAGCCGAGACGGAAATGGAATTAGAATTATCCAATATGTTTCCTGTCCAACCATCAGCCTATAAACCACCAATAATTACATTTTCTTAGCATTAGATGTCCAAACCAATGCTTGGGTGCTTGATACCTATTTGAATTTCTTTTTATACACACAAGCATTGCTTCCTACTTCTTTTAGGAATGTGCAGTTAGTCTCATCAAACAAGCATGCAATTATATCTATGCATAACATCTATCAGTAGACTAAACATTTCGTTAATGTTTAGGATTGCAAGTCTCTTAGTTCATATACTTACACAGTTGAAGATCTTTGGAGCTTCAGGTCCTGCATTGTGGGGAAAACACAGTTAGTACGGAAAATAAAAAGAAAGAAGAAATGCGTTAGGATCAAACCACAATCACAATTTTAGAACGATATTGCTTACCTATCTCAAGATCATGCCATGGGTGTGCAGCAACAGTCCTCCGGGTCAAGGATGAAAGAATCCTCTCGTTAAGAGGAGGGTGTGGGGTGTGCTGATAGCCGGAAACCTTGATTGGGGTCTCAATAGGTGGAGCCATTTCTTCAGTCTGAAATGAAATAATAAACATTATTTTTTGGCATTAGATGGTATTTTACACAACCATTAAAATCCCAAATATGACCTTTGACATTTCAAGAATCACCTAGAGAATAGTCTCCGAAAATTAAAACCATAAAAAGTCAACAATCAATCCATTCCATGCGTTAACTACGGAGAGAATTCGCAGAGCATTTTTTTTTTCAAATGTGATATTCAGAGAAAACTAGTTCTCACTTTTCCAATCTCACCAAAAGAAGAAAAAATCACATCTTCCAAAATCATTTCATCACGGTTTCATTTCAGTCACGCGCATTGACACCTTAGAGAAAAAAAAGTTTTCGCATAGCTCACTCAACTTTTTCCGATTCAGAAGCCATTTTGTTTTTCCCTGCCGTTACAAGCTAAACGGCATATCACGAACAACACACACCGGCAGGGAAAAGCCAAAACGGCCACGGATCTGAGCCAATCGTAACAGTACAAATTACCACACAAATCATTCTTTGAAAAAAAAAATAAAATCAACTGAACAGAAGCTACTCAGAAACGTGGACTCTACGAAACCGTGCTTGTAGCAGTTATTCACAGATTAACAACTAATTTCAAAAATAAAAGATTTCAGCAGCCAGGGAAGGTGGTAAACTACGGTGAAACCCTAATGGCGGAGGTGTGGAAAGAAGGAGACGAGGAACTCACCGAGAAATGAAAGAGGTTGGGTGAAGAGAAAAACGAAGGAAGTGAAGGTTGTGAAGGAAAAATAGATCTGGAAAAATTATGAAGAGGTGTGAGAATGGTGAATGCTTGTTGAGTGTGCAAAGAATGGGATGCGAGGGCGCTTATGTAGAGGAGGAGGATGTGATGCCTACGCAACGCGTTCCCGCTCTCTGTTTCACAAACACAGACTTAGCCACTCCAACTTTTCATAATCAATTACAAATATTGAAAAGAAGAAAAAAAAAAGAATCCGGAGAAAGAATCAAAGAATATCTGTTAGGTAAGGTGCCCAATAATAATACGGTAATGAAATTTAAACAAAAATTAGTAAAAATATATTAAAATTTAAGACTTTTCTCAATTATAATAATAATTATTACTTGTATTACCCAGATTAATCACAGTGTTTGATGATGCTTAGATATTCGCCTTCTTAAATTAGAAAGAACATGGAAGTGGCAATACAAAAGAACGTTGGTAAGATTTAATTAAAAATGTGTTTAACAACTGTTCCGCTGTAAACAATATTTAAAATGAGTTTTATATTTTAATAATTCGGAGTGAATATGATTTAAAATTTTATAATAAAACTATAAATATGATGATGATATTATTGTGAGTTAACATAAAATAAGCCAATTTCACAGTCAAACTTAAATTAAAATATAAATAAAGTTAACTTTTTTTTCTTTATCTTTTTAAGGAAGTATACTTTAAGATATAAACTCAAGATCACCAATCCAATTCCAACACAATTCTTAGATTACTTTAAGAATGGAAATATTTTATCACGGTAGAAAATTAAAAACTCAAAAGAAAAAAAAAATTATTATCTAAAATGAAAGTTCGTATTGATATTTATATTGTTAAGTTTTTCACTAAAAACTATTGAAGAGATTCGATATTAATTATACGTAATAAATCTTTTTAATTCATCTTAAATTTTTAACATATACTCTTATTTAACTAACATTAAATATTAAACTTTAATGTGGGAAAAAATTTTAGTGCTCAAGAATGGATAAACTTCTCCAACTTTATTTTTCTAAAAACTAATCGAACTCGTAACATAACATTATTTATGTATTGAATCAATAAATAAATTAAAATTTAAACACAGTTAAATTTAACCATCACTTGTAATTTATTTCATACATCTATTTGTTTTTTTTTTGTTAAAAAAAAAACACTAGTCCGTACGGTAAAATTCAACATTATTTATAGAATTAATTATGAAATTAAGAGAAATAAATGCTAACCAAAACTCAGATTAATTAAAATAATTTGATAACTGTTGATTGTGGGTTTAAAAGGATTAGGTTATTTCCTACTCAGCATGGATAAGCATTCCTTACCCGTAATTCGTATATTCTGTTGGGACTGCAAAATCGCGTTCGCGGCTAATGCTAAATCAAATGCTGACTGTGTCTGCCGTGTACGTGATATGGACCCACGTTGACTAAGACGGCGTTCCTAACGGTCGTGCGGTGCAATATGAGCCCGTTACCTACGCATTGTCTTCTGACAGCAAAGAAGTTTGTTACAGTTAACGAAACGGATATTCGCCCACGGCGATTGGGGGATCAGGTGTCGTGGCCTACACCATTCACTTTTCTAATTTTCCGACTTTTATTACTTTTACATTAATAATATCATAGAATAAATCCTATTTCAGAAATAATAGTAGAACTAAAATATTTAATTAATTATTATAATTAACTATGTGTATTCATTTTTTTATAATAAAAATAATGAAATTATAAATATAAAAATAAATATAAACAATTTTTACAATTTAATTCATTTTTTTATAATAAAAATAATGAAATTATAAATATAAATTTTTTTTACAATTTAATTGTAAATAATTTTTATTTATTTAATAGATAACTTTATTTATTTAATTTACAAAAATAGTTAAATTTAAAATAAAAATAATTAAATTTGAAAATAACTTGTTTAACTTTAGGTCATATTTAATTTTTTATTGCTAAAATAACTTGCTTCACTTTAGGTCCCCTACTAAACTATTTTAGTCATTGATATATTTAATCTTTATAATTTTATTTTGTTTTCATAACTTTTTTAATTTTAAAGTAGCCGCTTTGGAAAATATTTGATAAGAAATAAAAATAAATTATTTACACAGTAGAAAAATAAACTATTTAGGAGAATAAAGCAAAATAAAGATTAGGATCAAAAGTCAAACTAACTTTTATTAGGAATAAAGACATTTAAATTTAATTAAGTTTCGTAATCTGTAAGAAATTAGTTTTGTTTCATACACTAGAGTGTGAAAATAGTACAAAATTACACCTCAGAACTATTAACACATAAATGTATTTATTTTTTTAGTTGTTGAGAAAAAGTTAGCTATAGCTTTATAAGAGTTTTTAGCACAAAACTAGTTTTAAACTTGATGTTTGTTTGTTTATTAAAGGTTTAAACCTCTTTTTGGTTCCTAAGTTATAAGTGGATGTTCAGTTTAGTCCCCGTTTTTAAAAATGTAAATCTTTGGTCCCTAAGTTATAAAAAATGTATCAAATGAGTCATTTTTTGACTTGAAATAATGTTTTTGGTTGTTTCTTAACAACTGCTACATCTTTAGATTGCTCTGATTTGTTTCTTAATAATAACATCACTTTATATTGCTCTTTGTACTTTGACCATGAACATAAAAAAAGGACTCATTTGATACATTTTTTATAACTTAGGAATCAAATGTTTACATTTTTAAAAACGGAGACTAAACTGAACATCTGCTCATAACTTAGGGACAAAAAAAGGTTTAAACCTTTATTAAAAAAAGATTTAAAGGTTGAAGAAAAAAATAATAAATATTTTTAAGTTTATAATTAAGTTTAAATATAATCAATTTGAAAAATGATATATTGATTTATAAAGTTAATATGTTTATAAAAGTATAAATCATATACTTTGTAAAAAATATTAATGAAGTATGTTAAAAAAAAAAGAGTAGACTAACTATGCAAAGGCATGTAACGTAGATTCGCTAAAAATACAAATTAGTGTAAAACAAACGAGTTTAATGTATATTATTAAACTCATTTAATTAGTGCATTAACTAATTCATTTAATACGTGTTGTTATACTCGTTTAATATGTGTTGTTACATTCGTCTAATAAGTGTTTAGTGATGGATTTTAACTTTAATAATTATCACATATATAAATTTCCAATGATAAATGTTACTAACTACATTTTTACCAACAAATTTCAAAAATTGTCGTTATAAGCAAACTTTTTATGTTTTTTACGAATTTTGATCATCGATAACAAATTTTGATTTGTCAAAAATAGTATAAACCAACATTTTATGTTTCTGACGAATTTTGATCATTGATTATATATATATATATATATATATATATATATATATATATATATATATATATATATTTATTTATTTATTTATTTGTTTATTTATTGTAATCTAAAAGAGTTTGTGCAAGTCTTTAATAGTAAACTAAATTAAAAATAGAATATACAAGTTGAAACTACGTTAGAGTCTAACATGACTATTTAAAACTACGAAATGTAAGCAGTTAAACTAATGTAGGATTGATAATCCTAGAATACAATTCTTATGCAACACTAGAGTGTTTCTCCTTGTACCTCACCTCTTTCTCCTTGCACCTCCAAAATTACATTTTTCTCCTTCATTTAATAAAAGTCAAAACACTATTAATGATTTATTAATGATTTCTTAACCATTAACACCCCCTCCCTAACTATCAACAACCCTGTATGAGAGTATAAACCCTAACATGCACCCCCTTCGTGGTTCCATCACTCACAGTAGCATTTCCTTTTCACTGTTTACCGTTTGATTGTTTTGAGTTGAGCTGATCCGTGGTGGTCATCTGTGGTGGTGGTGATACTTGCTGGTTGGTGGGAGGAAGAAGAAGAGAGAGCTTGGTCCATGTTGGTTAAAGATATGAAATAAACACAGGTTCGTGTTGCGGTTTATGTTGCCGTCGTTTGATAACGATCTAAAAACCGTTATTTTCATACTTAAATTTGATAGTAAAACACACCCTTTATGACTTAGAATGAACTTTAAATCAAGTAAAACACTTAGTTGAGTCTATTGAGAGTCAAAAGTTGATTTTAGAGATATTATGCTTGTTTTGCATTGTTTTGCAGGGCTTTTAGATGAATTAAAGATGGAAGTGAAGTAAGGTGGACTTAGACCCATGAAAGAAGGAGAAATATGATGAAAATAAGGGTCAAGCAAGCCGTTGAGCGCCATAATGGTCCGCTAGCGCTCAGAGCGATTAAAGGGAAACCACTCAGCGACAAAACTGCCCGCTGAGCGGTCAAAGCGGCAAAAGGCAAACCCCTGAGCGGTGAATTTAGGCGCTTGGGCGGTTGTCTGTTTTTTTAG
>NC_028358.1:22061238-22065829 GCF_000741045.1 Vigna radiata var. radiata | reverse complement strand
GTGGTTTAACTTATCTAGTAGTGTAAACTGATTAAATTTGACTTGATTGTTATGTTTATTTTTATTTTTGTTCTAATAAATGTATTCTAGGATTTTGTGCCTGAGTTTTGCAGATGCAGTATGGACAAGAATTTGATTATATGGGCACTCAATTCTACCAAAATAATTTCAACCACTNGTTGGAACCTCACTCATACATGGATCAAAGCCAATTTGGGCAAGCTATTGAGCCACTATTTACTCCGATTAAGAGGAGTGCAGAGTCTGATGAACTTTTTCAGAGGGTCATAAATTCNGGAGTATGCCATGTCAAAAGCATAAAGGAGAATACGAAGAATGATGAATTTTTTTCGCAGAAAATGTATACAAGATTTTCTTCTCATAGAAGCATGGAAGAGATGCAACAATNTCACTAGTAGAACCAATTCTCTTCACCAATAGTAATGTGGGAGGAAGAGCAACAACTATGTCAAAAGATAGCTGATTTGGGAGAACAACTCAAAAGATCTGAAGAAAATTTTGACAAATTTCTGGAGAAGTATGATTCCAAGAGCTATGAAGTTACCTTTAGGAATTTGGAGACATCAATTGGTGAGGTTGTTGATGAAGAAAAGATAGAGATAGATGAGGAGAAAATAAAGGAGAAAAACATGGAGAGAAATAAGGAAAAGATAGAGGAGGAAAAGATAGAGGAAGAAGAAACAGAAAAGTTGAGTGAGGGGAATAAGGATGATGATAAGAAAAAAACAGTGGTNGAGAGAAAAGCAAAAAAAGAAAAAATATGCAAAAATAAATAAGAAAATAAAAAAGAGAAAGTTGAGGGAGAAGAAAAGTGAAAAGAAGAGGAAAAAAGAAAAGAAGAAAAGATCATATGAAAAACCTCTTCCTCATCAAAAGAAATATCATAGGAAAGAAAAGAAGTTTATGTGCTCCATGGAGATCTTCAAGAAATTGGAGATCAAAGTTCCTATGATTGATACATGGAGATATGTGCTTGGTGTTCTCAACTTTATGAAGAAATTTAACAGGAAGAAGAAAAAGAAAAGAATATCAAGTAAGGGGAGGCATCTTAGTGATCCAAGAACAATTTTTTTTTACTTTAAATTTTTAAATCTTGGTGATGTAATCATGAACAATTTTTAAATTTTTGTGTATTGGGTAGCATCTACTGAGGGATGCTAAATTTTTAAGTATCTACTGAAGGATATAGGATAAGCACTTACTGAAGAGTGCTAAACAGGTTTGGGTCAAGCTCGTGACGTTAAACAAGGGCTACCTGGAAGGCAACCCAGTTGATTGTTTTGTTTTTAATCCTGTGTTGAGTGCATTACATGTTAATGATTGCATCTGAGAGGGGAAAGGCATATATTTGAAAAATTGAAGGTTGAAATTAAGTGTTAGAAGGAAAGATTACTCAAAAGAAAGCAAAAGAAGAAGGAGTGAAATTAGGCGCAGACCGCTGAGTGGTCCATTTTACCGTTGAGCGGTTGCGGCGCTGATGGTCTCGACTTTTCTTAAGAGCTGAGTAGTTTTCCAAGTTTTTCACTTTGAAACCCTTCTTTGCATTTCGCCTGAGCGGTCTCCCTAAGCCCTAGCACTCTTCTTTCACTTTCAAGAGCATTTTAGAGAGATTTCCTCACTTTCTCATTCACCCACTCACCAAAAATTCAATTTTCCACCATTACTTTGTCAAAGTTTGGGGTTTTTGGTTGAGGGATTTGCATTGGAGAGGACATACATTATTAATTAAGCAATTTTTCTGCAAACATTCACAATCTCCACTCAAGTAAGTATGCAAATTCATGATTGGTGTTTCTAATTTGAGATTTGTCGATGAACATGCTTAGGAACATGATAAATTAGGGTTTTTGATTTCTATACATGAATTGATAGAATAGGAACTGTTTGAACCGATTGGATTACATGATTTTAGTCTGGATTTATGATTTTAGCAAAAGAGTGGAGATTAGGATCAAATAGGCAAAGATTTTGAAAAACCCTAGCTTCCACCGTTGAGCAGTCTGCTTTGGCGTTGAGCGGTGGCGAGGCTTGAGGCAAACTGCCTAGGCGGTCTTCTTTGACGCTAAGCGGTCTGTAGCTATTTTACCTAAATGTTGAAATTGTTGGATGTTTGTGTGTTGAGGAGCCTTGTTTTTCCTCAAAGAATTATATGATTTGATGATGCACTAACCTCTAATGATGTTTCTGTTAATTTTGTTGGATGAATTTGATTTATGCAGGAATGTCTACCTCAAGAAGAGTTAAGACAATGGGCAACAAAAGGAAGGAACCAGAGAGACCTAGAAGATATTATTCTTCAAGGTTCCTTTCAAGGAAGCATGAGGAACATTTTGCTATAGTCCAGGAAAGGCGATTGTTGATGGAGAGAAAAGCCATGTACATTCCTGACTTGGCTCCAGAGTTTGGTATGGAGATTGAAAGGCGAGGTTGGGAGAGACTAACAACTTATCCAGCACCAGCCAGTACTGAGTTGGTAAAGGAGTTCTATGCTAATGCCTTGCCGAGAGGAGGAGTGTNTGTAGGGAGGTACATGAGCTATGTACGTGGACACTTGATCAGCTATGATCCTGACACCATCAACACTTTTCTAGGGACTGAGTGGTCAGGAGAGCAGTGTAGGTATGTTGCTATACTGGGGGAGGCCAGGGATTATGAGGAAATTGAGCGAGTGATGTGCATCCCTGGGAGGCATTTTTAGAGAAACCCTAACAGAGCACCGGTGAACATCCTTAGGGCAGATTTACTCCCCTAGCTAAATACTGGATGGCATTTACTCATCCAACATCCAGCCAATCTCTCATGTTTCCGACATTACTTTGCACCGGATCTTGGTCATATACTGTATGTTGAGGCAGATGGACGTGAATGTGGGTAAGATCATTACCAGTGAGATTATGAGTTGCGCCAACACTGTGAGCAGCAGGATGCCATTGGGACATCCGTCCCTAATCACATATTTGTGCCAGCAGGCAGGAGTGGACACTTTAGTTCCACCTTTCGAGAGGCCGAGGAATGCTATTAATGCCTCCTATTTTCATTAGTATTGTAGAGGTGATGAACTAGCTGGAGCAGTCCCTAGGAGATGTCCTAGGAGGGCAGTAGCACAACAGGTGGATGAGCCTGCAGATGCACCAGCACAGCAGCCAGAGCCCTTCCAGATGAGAGACATGTACATGTCTATGATGGAGGCGAGGATGGAGTCCCTTTGCAGGGGACAGGAGGCCACTACCGAGATGATCATAGGACTTTATGACCAGCCACCAGTGCATAGGTGGACTATGGAAGAGTTCCGTAGTGTGATGGCTTGGCCTCGAGGACAGGCACATGGTAGTGGGTCCGGAGNTGCTGGAACTTTAGGAGGACAAGATGATGACCAGGAGGATGATGAAGATTTTGAGGATGCCNAGGAGGAGGAGGAGGATGATGACTCAGATGAGGATTTGCGCTGATGACATCTACTGATGGATGCCAGTATTGACAGGGATTTTTCTTTTTCTTTTTCTTTGTACTTTGAATTAGTAGTATAGGTTNCATTTATGTTTGAGTCTATGTTTGGCTTGTACACTTATTCGGATAATGGTTCAAATTTATTGCATGATGAGTTGTTTATTATTGATGATTGATTGTGGATGATGATTGAGAATGTGTGAATGTTGATATCCAGGTTGATGGTTCACTAGCTATGTGAATAGATGAGTAAGTGATTCATGATTGTGATTTTGATGCTAAGCAGGATTCATGTGAGAAGTGAGAAAGCATGATTCTGTGAGGTATTGAGCTTCAGAGTTTTATTGTTGTGTGCACTGTTTACAGAGAATCATGGTATTGACTTAATCTTGATAATTGATTGAATTGCATGTGTATGTCATATGATCAAGGCCATGCTTGGAAAGCCCTTACTTAGCCAAATTTTCACCCAAAGAATTTTAAATGATATACCCTTTTTGAACCTTGACCTTAAACAATATAAAAACCCTTGTTTGAATTGATTTACCTTGAGTTAGGGTTGAGAATAATTATATGTGTTGAAAAGGTTCAAGTTTGGGGTTGAACGGGGAAAGTGAAAGGAAAAGAAAAAGAAAAGCATTGAGTTCAAAAGATGAAAAAGAAAAAAGCATGTGAAAAGAAAAGAAAAGAAGAAAAGAGTTTATGCATTTAAAAAGAACTCAATGTAAAAGGAAAAAGGGAAAAAGTTGGGAATAAGTGAGATTGGTTAAAAAGAGAGTGTGCTTGAACTTTGAATGATGATTTAAACTCTCTTAACTCATGGATTTTGTATTCCAGAAAAACCAATTTTCTTGATAGCCCAACCACAATACAAGCCTTGGAAAAAGTCCTTGTGATGACATTTGCATGTGAAGATGTTGATTGTTTTAGATGAATGACAATATTGTTTTATGTGACATGTGAATAGTANAGAGTAGAGTGACCTCCTTAAACACTTGAGTGATTGAGTGAAACACTTGCTTGGTGAGAATTGTTAAATCCATGTTTATATCTATGCTTAGTTTATTGATCATTCATGAACAAAACATCTGTTGAAAAGATTGATTATGTGAGCTAAGTTGGA
>NC_028358.1:22032888-22060083 GCF_000741045.1 Vigna radiata var. radiata | reverse complement strand
AAGTGAAGTAAATAAGAAGAGTAGATATATGAGAGTGGATAAGATGAAATTGTAAACCCCAACAACACCATTCATCCATAGTTTCTCAAAACCATTTAAATCAACTGCATTTGCATGTTTAATTTTGTTTTTGCATATAACCACCAAATTTATTATCTTCTCAAGTCTTACGCGAAAGTTAAGGCCCAAGAGTCCTTTGGGAAAATGATACTCGGACTTACCCGTTTATATTACTTGATAACGATCTGGTATACTTGCCAGGGACTTAACACCGTTGGAACGACGTTTCTTTATAACCGCCCATCGAGTTGCGACTTCCCCCAACCGCACTTCGTGTTGCGGTTTTGAGGGGTCGCACTACCAAGTGCTTTCTACTGTGCACATTGATTTTGTTTTTAGATTTTGTTATATATGTATTATTTTGTATGCTGTATTACAAAGTTCCGTGTAGATAGACTCTAGTTATTTATGGATTTCCTTGAGTAGCTCCTGGGAAAAGTACAAATAGAAAAATACTTAGATTGTAGTGATGGAACCTACCGTGCATGGTGGAGAAAGTTGCAAACTTGTCACTGGGAAAGGTTTTTCTGTCTCACCCAACTTTTAGAAGCTAGATGACATCCTAGTATAGGATTCTGTAATATTCACTGCTCTGTGGCGTGATAACATGGTTCTAGGATGCTGTAAATGTTTAACCCATCAACCAACTAAAATAGCAAGAATCATCAATGAGTTCCAAATTCACTTAGCTCATTCCATGCCTGTAATTTATACATAGTTAAATCACTTGATCAACTTTTGCAAGCTTGGTATAGCATCTTTCACAGGGTTAGTCATCTGACCCTGTACACAACTTTACTTCNGCAAGCTTTTGACTTGAAAGTGAGACTAACAGCATACTGGAAGATTGTGCTTCAGAGGCTTATTGACAACACTGCACTGCATTTGCAATTCAACATTTTCAACCTTTTAAAGAAGGGTCTAGGGTATGAGGTTTTGAAAGATATGATGTCTCCTAGTGGAGGTGGAATAGAGAGATTGTTTGAGGAAACTCCTTCAGTTGTTGTGGCCATGTTAATGTTGCATCTAAGGTTTTAGAGCAAAGTGTCCGTTAAGTGTAAGTATAATTAGATATATGGTTTTTAGGTTGTTGTGTTCTCTAGGTTTAGCTTGGTGTGTGGTTTAGTTGTTTAACTTGTAGTGTGTGATTTGGCTTCCACGTGAGATATTTTTTTCATGTTGTCTTATGATCAAGGCACTGAGTTAGGTTCACAATGATGGATCAAGGATAAACATCAATAATCTCATTTGCAATTTTATTTTATATACATATTTTAAATAAAGCTTCCAAGAAATAGTTAAATAAATATGATTTATCATTTTTTTCTAGTATCATTGTTATGCTATTTTCATTATAGTAATTAAAAAAACATATACATAACCTTTTTCTATGTATTTTCTATTTTTTTTTTACATTTTTTACTTAATATTAAATTTGTATTATATATAGCACATTCTTTTTTTTCGTTATTTTTTTTTCTAGTTAAACGTATTAAGTAATTTTAAACCAAAACATTCAAATTGTATACAACTTCATGGATCTATATTTATAAAACCTTTCACAGGTTTTATTCTTAATTTTAGGTACATTTTGTGAGAATAGAATGTTAAGAAATAGATTATTTATAAAACGAGATTTTGCATTCTTCTATATGTTTTAATTGATCTTATTTATATGTTAAACTTTTAATACACCATTTCATGTCGAAATATACACCTTTTAAGTATGAAATTAAACATCAATAAATGATTTCACAGTATTATGTAATAATGGATCATCAATGACATTTCTATTATAGGCCTTCGAATTGTTGATACACATGACCACATATTTAGTGTTTATTTTTTCTAGTTTCTCTTACCTTATTGTTTTTAGCTTAAACAACATAGTTGTAGTTTGATTTTAATTTTAAAAGTTTTTTTTTTAATTTTTTATTTGTTATTTGTTAAATTTTAAAATTTTAAATTTTAATGTAGGTTGTATTTAACTATATAAGATGGATAACTATCCATTTTTGGATTCTCAAATCAATTATGATTTTATGTCGGAATTTTCTTCTTTTTTGAATGAAGTCAGTGAGGGTGATTGCACAGATAAGTTTTGCACTGATGAAATATTTCCATCATGTGCCGATTTGATCAAATGGGTTCAAAATATTGCATTCAAGCTTGGATTTGTTTTTGTGATTATAAGATCTAACACAACAACTTGTGAACCTGAAAGAAAGACATTCGTTGTGTTAGGTTATGAAAGGAGTGAGAAGTATAGGAAGTATAAGCCAGATGTTCAACCTAGTGTATCTAGCACAAGAAAATGTGAGTACCCGTTTAGGTTGAGGGGTAAACCTAAAGGACACAGTTGGGTGTTAAAGGTTATGTGCGGCTATCACAACCATGAATTAGCAGAGACTTTGGTTGGTCATCCTTTTGCGGGGAGTTTAAATGCTGTTGAACAGTCAATTCTTGTTGACATGACTAAGAGTCAAGTTAAGCCCTCAAATATTCTTTTGACTCTTAAAAAACATAATGAAGATAACATCATGACTATAAAACAAATATATAACGCGAGATAAACTTACAAACGGTCTTTGAGAGGATCAAGAACTGAAATGCAGTCATTGATGATGTTGTTAGATAGAGACAAATACATCCAGAGAAGTAGATGTTTGGAAGATTCTGACGTAGTAAGTGACCTATTTTGGACACATCATGATTCAACGCACCTGGTCAATTCATTTAATATTGTGTTCTTAATTGATACGATGTACAAGACAAACAAATATTGTTTTCCGTTGCTTGAGATCGTTGGAGTAACATCCACTGGTTTGACATTCACAACCGCCTTTGCATTGCTTTCAAGTGAACGCCAAAATAATTTCACTTGGGCATTGGAAATGTTTAAAGGATTACTATTGACAACAAAGGGCGGTCCACATGTTGTTGTCACTGACAGAGATGTTGCTTTGATAAATGCCATTAGCAATGTCTTTCTTGAGACATATCATATGCTTTGTACATTCCACATTGTGAAGAATGTGAAAGCGAAATGCAAGATGTTAGTGGATAATGTTGAGGCATGGGATGGGTTGATGGAAGTGGGGCAAAATGTGATGGATTGTGACGACAAGTCCAAGTTTTGTGCTTATGTTTATCATTTTGAGTATGCCTCTGCTGCATGGCCTTTATTTTTTGATTATGTGAACCGTACCTGGATGATTCAGTATAAGGCATACTTCGTCAAGGCGTGGACGAACAAAGTCATGCATCTAGGCAACACTACAACATACAGGTAATTGTTATTGTTAATTTTTTTACTTATGTATTTCATATTTGCTGTCATAGTATTAATGTGTTTTGTCACAGGGTTGAGTCTGCGCACTAGAACCTGAAGAGATTATTGGGGTCTAGTATTGGAGACCTATGCTCGTGTTGGGATGTTATGCATAACGTCATTGTCCTACAACATAATAAGATCAGAGCGTCCTTTGAAAAAAGTCTTAACGTAATGAGTGATGCTTATTGATGGGCTGTCGCGACCCACACAAATTTGATTGCAATTTAGAAATGCAGTATAGTCAGGAATGACTCCTAGGTCGTCTCTCAAGGACCAAACTGTGGTTCGAGAATTAGGTCAGACACGAAGTGGAGGGGGGAGTTATTGAAAAGTTTGTATGAATGCGGATGAATAAAATTAAAACACTGACGCAAACAGATAATTAAACATAGATATGCAAAACTAAATCACATACAAAAGAAAAACGGTTGGTCATTAACTTAATTACAATGCTTCCCATCACAGATCAACAAAATAAAGCGGCGACTCAAACCTTTAATCCAACACAGTTAACCAACTAAACGAAGGCTAATCATGTTTTCATAACAACGAACTAAGCGAACGCAGTGTTAACATCAAATCAAATTTACACCATGCAGTTTCATCATCTAAGCGAAGACTCAACACCAACTAGGCAACTAAGCGTATACCCAATTGCAAGTGCAAATACATATTTAATAATAACAAAGTCAGAGTGCGAATACAGTGACAGTCAGAAATCTCAAAGAAGCAATGCAATATCGCTAATGACCAACCAAGTTATTTAAGCTAACATGGCAACCAAAGCAACAAGACCAAACATATTAGACAACATTCAAACATCAAACACTGTTACAAACAATTTAACAAACACAGTTAAAAATAATTAAACTCAACACTCACTCAAACACATTAAACTCAACCTAGTAACTAAATTAATTAAAAACCAAGGAAACCAACAAGCCTAATTTAATCCTAGCAAATTACTTGACTAAATGACAATTAGCAATTAATTTTAAAAGTCCAATTGGCCAAAAAGAACCTCATGGCCGTGCACTACTCTCCACCAAGACCAAATCAATTTTTAACCTTCAATGAGCCACCAAATTTGTTGTCTTTTTGTCCCCATGTGCACTATGTCTCAAAAGAAATTAAAATATGCTTTAAACAACCAATTGAAAACCTTCCCATCACTTCTCCATGCAGCAATTTCGGAATCCACACTCCAAGACCACAAAATAACGTACCTACCAAGTGAATTCTACAAAAAATGCTTCAAAGACCAATGTGCAAATGGAAGATACCTTGGGTGCTCCTACCAATGTGCCAAGTAAGCTAAACCAAATGAAAACAAACTCCAAAAACCTCTCACCATCCTTGCAATTCTCGGCTGGAACAATGCAAAGCCAAATCCCAAAATAGAAACATTCTCTTAGTCAAAATAAGCATCTTTTGTGTTTGTCCAAAAGTGGTAAAAACTTAAATGCACCTTATCTCTCCCTTCCAATGCTCCATTTCGATTTCTCCACCAAGACAACCCTTCAAAACCTTTTCTTCATCATACATTGACGTGAATACATCCCAAGGAACCACAATAACAACCCCAAGATCTGGTCCCATCCTTGTTTCAAACATCAAAACCAAAAAACAAGAAGAAAGAGTCCAAATCACAACACCCAAACATCAACTTAAGCTCTCTTCAACCCAAAACTCACATAAAAATCCATTTTTATCATCCAACCCAATAAAATGCAAAGAAAACCGTGAAAAACTGCAGCTATGGAAGAGGAAAACGAAAATATAAAGTTACTCAAACCCAACAATCACCATGGAAATGCAAAGACAAGCTCCAAAGCTCAAGCTTCAAACATCAAGAACAAGCAAATGAAAGTAGAAATGAATGGTTTTTCACCACCAATAAGCTAAGACAACCTCACGAAGATAATGAAAGAAAGGGGGACATGTAAAATGAAGATAGGTGGACATGTAAAAAGAAAGAAAGGGGAAAGTGGAAGAATGGAAATGCTAAAAATTACGAAACAAACAAAACACACAACAATTAAACATGTGACACGCATACACACAAGAACTCACACACAAAACAGAACATCACACTCACAAAACAAGACAAAATACAACACACACTAACACAACAAAGGACCTAAGACCGAACCGTTGGTCCCCGGCAACGGCGCCAAAATTTTGATGGGTGTCGCGGCCCATACAAATTTGATTGCATATGAGAAATGTAGTATAACTAGGAAGTGACTCCTAGGTCGTCTCTCAAGGACCAAACTGTGGTTCGAGGATCAGGTCGAACACAAAGTGGGGAGGGGGGTTTTGTGGAAAGTGTTTTCGTGAATGCAATAAGACTAAATTAAAACTGAAAATTAAACACTACCGAATATAATTAAAAACATTAAAATGCATGAAAACATTAAATGCAACACTACAACAGTCAAATATCTAAACACAATTAGAATTATTCAAAATGCAATACTAAATTAGGAAAATAAAAAAAAAAACTCAAACGTTTAATATAAAATATTCTAAAGCAAATTAAATAAAAAAAGAAAAAAAAATAAGGAAACCTAGAAATCCAAGTGAATGTCCGCATGCTTCTAAAGAAAGGCAAAGTGCTTTTAGAATTACATATCCCGAGGCCGTGATATCTCTGCCTTAAAACGAAATTCACCACATTTCTTCTTTCTCCAAAATAAGAAATTCAATGCTAGACGTGGCACCTGCAGCATATGCTCACCAAATTCACCAGTTAATAAAAATTAAACATGCAACAATGTTGGAATTAAAAATTAAAATTTAATTTAAGAATGCTTGAATAAAGTGCAGAGCTGCAACGAAAATCAAGCTAGTGATTAACATGTACTCTCCCTATGAACTTCTTTCACAGTAACATCAATTGCCATTTTGTAGAATATAAAATTGAAAGGAAAAATCATTGGAAAGGCACCATGCATCAACGTCAATCAGCAACAATTAAAAAGAAAATAAAGGTGTTTCATTCCTTCAATCCATGCCACTCAACGGGAACAACATTCCAAAACCTCTTCATATTTTTCAGCCGAGAATTCCCCTCCAATTAACGTACAACACTCCAGTAACGAAACCTCTCAAATTNCGTTTCAGCACCCCTCCTTCATCCAATTTCCTTCACCGAGAGCAACATTTTTAAAGCCTCCTCTAAACGTTTCCAGTAGCTATCCTAAAAAAAATGAGAATGACGGTTGACTGGTGGGGGAATGTGTTAGAATCCCTAGGGCCATGTGTCCTCTTTTAAGGATGGATGGGGTCCACCCAAAAACCCTAGGGTAAGGCCAAGTGTCCCACAAAATTGGGCCTTTACATTTTTCCAAAAATTGGCCCAAGATGCAAAGAGTTTGTCTAAAAAGTTTAAACAATTAAAATTACAATACAACTAAAATTTTAAATGTCTAATTGGAGANTCTTTAATTTATTTGGTGTCCTCCAAATGTCCCAAATTGTGTTTCCAAAATTNTCCCTGAAAATAATAATGCAAATAATTAGCTTAGAAAATTCAAATTAATTAAAATTAGAATTTCNGGTCAAATTAAGCACAATTAGGAAAAACGGGAAAATATCGGACAATTAAGCACAATTCCCTGATTAATTTTAGCACAATAAATTAAGTGAAATCAATAAAATATCGACTCATCACTCCCCTTAAAGCATGTTCATCCATGAAACCCTAGGAGAGAAAAGTTTAAAAACATGAAGTATGAAGTGTGGCTATGAGAGCCCAAGAGTGTGTCTCGTCATTCTCCCCTCTAAAGACCGTCTAAGACTCTAAAATTGGTTCGGACCACCTTCTAATGAAACCCTAGCTAAAAGCCACATGTCCTACACATGGGTTTTTTACAAAATTGCCCCTAAAAGGGTCCAAAACGCCTAATTCTAATTAAGGACTTCTAGAAAACGAAATTACAACTTTAATTAGAATCTAAATGACTAAATGTTGAGCCTTTGAATGTGTCACGCCATATCCTAATGCTCCAGATGATGTTTCCACAACTTCCCTGCAACCAGAATTGCACTTAATCAGCTCAGAAAATCCAAATTAGCACAATTACGAATTTCTGACCAAATTAAGTAGAATTCGGAAAACGGGGAAATAACAGACAATTAAACACAATTCCCTGGTTTATTTAAGTGCAATAAACTAAATATAATTCAAGAGATAACGACTCATCACTTATAAAGGACTGAGATATAAAAGACTTGTTGGACGCGTTTCATGATATGCTCTAGGACTTATTGCTGATGAAGTTGACTGAGTGAATAAAATAGGTTTGGACAGTGCTCGTTGTGGATGCATTTTGAGCTCAACGTATGGCCTACCATGTGCTTGTGTATTAGCACGATATGAGCCTCGAATGATTCCTCTTGGTGAAATACATGTTATATGGACCCGTTTAAGCATTTCAAGTACTATGTCTACTGAATCGCTTCCAGAGTTTAGCCTTGCTCGTGAAGTTCAATTGGTACAGGAACGATTCAAAAATGTTGACATTGGTGAAAAAGTCAACATAAAGCAGAAGATGCTAGAAATTGCTTGCCGAGAGATGACATCTATGCTTGCTCCATCGCATAAAGTGAAGACAAAAGGTGCACAAAAGACTAAAGTTGCACGACATGAGAGGTCTACGAAACGTGACCCATCATATTTTGAGCATGTTGACACTTTTGTTTCTAGGACAGAGCCTTCTTGTTGACGAAAATCTCAAGTCAAATGGAAGCTGAAAGAATTTGCGCGAAGGCCAGTACCGATGTTAAATCAATTTCATCCGATTTGCCAACCATACATTGTCGATGTTGTTGATGTTGTTGTCGATGGTCATTGCGGTTATCGATGCATTGCTGCTTTGTTGGGTCTAGGTGAAGAGGCGTGACCCATTATCCGACATGACCTTTATGAAGAACTAACTCAATGGCGTGATAAATACGCAAATTTAATAGGAAGCTACGATCGATTGGAAGAACTACGTCAGTCATTAATTGTCCACGATCGATCACAGGTATTTGTTGAAAACCTCATAAAAATTACCTAATTATTATTTTGTATTTGTTTTCATAAATACTTACCTTCAACCATTACAGGTTATTGCTAAGAAGTGGATGACCATACTGGACATTGGTTAAGCCATTGCAAATAGATACAATGCCATCTTAGTATTTTTGTCCAATGTTCAGAGTTGTACCATATTCCCACTTCGCACTCCACCGCCTATTGATATTAGACAACATCGGGTCTTATGCATTGGATTTGTTAATGGATGTCATTTTGTATAGATAAATTTCCATTTTATTATACCATAAGCATTACCCATTACAATTCATTTACTAATATTAGGTTTCCATGTTCAATTACAAGATGATTGTCCGTTACCCATGGTGGACATCATTTCCTCAAACCATTGTTAGCCACAAGCGCAAGCATGGTCATCATTTTATGCACATAGGATGCAATCATTTATGAAATTAATGGGAGCTAATAAAACTTATGCAGATCTTGGAGAAGACTGAAATGAAGTTTGTTATGTAGTAATTTAATATTTCATTTGTAAATATTTTTTGTACTAATTCATTGTTTTCAATTAATTGTCGTATTAATTGAATTATTTGAATTGTGTCTCGTTATATAATTTGATTCAACGTAGACGATTAATATTAACTCATTGAAAAAATAAAAAATAAACCAAGTATGGAAACCATACAAAAAATGCATTATAAATACTCAAAGTATAAGTAAACATCACATAAAAAAACATTAAAAAATAAACATATATGAATTTATGCCTTCAAGAAAATGATGCTCGTCCACGCACATGACGAGCACCTCTACTAGTACTAGCCTCATACTCCACAACAGATCTACGAGCAACCTGTAATGTCTCAGTAGTACGCTGATAGACTACAATGTTCTCTATGACGTGTTGAAAGGTTAACATACTTTGCAGCATCTTGATCACACGCCTCATACCACCGTGAAATGAATATAAATAAATAAATTAATTAATTATGTAAACAAAAATTGATGTAATAAAAAATCACATTTAGTTTCATTACATACCAACAATCTAGATTCAGGCGACCGTTTACGACGAACTGGGGGCATCGGGATGTCATCCGGAAGGTGTCGCCTCATGCACGATGCAAGACTGGGTCGGTCATCGTCGTCAGCTGGAGTTATGTATGGGTGGGACACCCATTTATACCACACTAGGTATCCATCAACACACGCAGAATGGTCCTCAGCTTCAACGACACTAGTAACAACATGCTCTACATACCTCAACCAATTTAGATCAATCGTATGAATGTCTGGCATCGAAAGACTCTCAGGGGAACGTGGTATGATCTGCTGAAAACCGAACTAACGCAACACGTGTTTAGGCAAATGTCGGTGAATCATGTCGCCTAGTCGGATCCATCCAAAAAACATACATATGGCCAAGAATCGACAAGTACGTCTATGCAAAATGTATGGATGTCAGATGACCGCAGCATAAGTGAGCCCATCCAGATATCTCCGCCCCTCCGTAAGACTCCAACCCTGTCTCAAAGGTATGTATCATGAAGCTCATGGATGGAGGTCTGTGTACCTATCCGAGACTCGCCTCCTTCCCATCCCAGGAAGGTGCTCATATATCCAACTCTACAAAAAACATTACTTATATTATTTTATACATTCCTAAAATATAAAAAAAATCGTAAAACTAAAATGTACCTGTAGAATAGTGGAATATCCAACTATTTGTCTGACACCATTGAAGTTAGCATCTCCTAGCTGCTCATAAGTATGTGTCAGTGCAGTTGCTCCCGAGGCATATCTCGAACAGGCATTCAAGTCTCACAACAAAAGGAGGTACGAGACATGAATCAATGTCCCAAACTTATTAGTAAAAATTGTGCATCCAAGCAGATGCAAAAAATACGCCCGAGCAGTACACTCCCAAAGCTTCTGCTGAATGTAATCGTGGTAGACCTCACGGAGCCAGCTCAGCTGCACTTTTGCACCGCGTGACTTCTTCATCTCGGCTGAAGCTTCGGCGCATTCAACGCCAAGCAAGTCCATAAGATGAGATCAAGCCTCATCATACTCTAGCTCCTCCACCTCACAAAATTGCCCCGTGATAGGTAGGTGGAGCTGATTGTGAACGTCATCTAATGTGACTCTCATCTCACCTACCGAGAGGTGGAAAGTATTTGTCTCTAGGTGCCACCTCTCTACAAGTGAAATGATCAATCCATGATCATCATACTCGTAGGATAGGTTGACTAAGGAAGCCAACCCCGACGTGGATATATAAGGCTCAATAGCCTTGTGATACATTCCAAAATTTTTTAATTTTTACCATGGGTCCTCACTTGAACCTCCCTTCGATCCTACATAAAAACACATAATTATATAACAAATAAATAAGCAATTAATCAACAATTAACATTTAGGCTAATTACCAACCTGGCCTTGCCATATGACAAATGCAACATGCTGGGAATAATGTGTAAGCAAGGAGGTGTCACGTGGACCTCCTGGAAATCCGTCATCTTCAACTTCATCTCCATCTTCATCTTCATCTTCATCTTCTTCCTCACTATAGTCATCCTGCTCTTGAACATCCTCATGCTGAACATAGTCCTCTTCACGATGTTCCGTTGTATAAACTCCTCTTGGTCCTCATAATCATGCTCATCAATGACGTCTGTGCGATACTCCTCTACGCGTTTTCTACGAGCAGATGTCGTAGGTCGTCTCCTTTCATCATGCGATGAAGATGATGGCTCACTACGAGACGATGAAGCCTCACCATGGTAAGATGATGCACCTCTGGTTCTAATCATTTCTATTAACCAATTATATTATCAATATATTATATGAAACAAAAATAAAATTAAAAGAAATAACATAAAAAAATTCTATTAAGAAATATTGAAACAAAAATAAGAAATAAAAAATTTTAAAATTAATAATAAAATATTAAAAAAAATTAAAATAAAAAAGAATTACTTATTATAATACTTAAATAAATACAAATAAAAAAATAGAATATGTAACAAAATAAAATTTAAGGATAGAGATAATAATAATTATTTAATTAAGTAAATAATTTAATAAAATTTCTAAATTCATAAACAAAAATAAATAAAATAATTAAAATTATATACATAATAAATAAATAATATAAAAAGATATTTAAAAAAAAAATAAACCAATGTACGAAAATATAATTTACTGATAATAAAAATTGTTTAATTCAATAAATTAATTAATACTTAATCTAAATTCATAAATAAAAATAAAAACATTGAATATAATTACATTAATAATAAATAATATATTAAATTTTATAAATTTTAAAAAACAACAATTTGAAAAATATTTAACAAACAAAAAAAAATTAAAATTTTAATCCGAAAACAATAATTAAATATAACAAATAAACTGAAAACATGTGTAGGGACAAAAACCAACCGCAGAACGAATTGTGTTTCAGTTTAGCCGTAGTGCAAACTGCGGACAACTAAGACGCACTCCCAAAACCAACCAATCACAGATCCACCTGCGGTTGCCATCAGCCGCTGATCCAGTTGCGGCGCCACCAAATCCGCACTTCGTAGTGCGGCAGGTGTTAACCGCAATTCATTTTGCGGTTAACCCTGCATCTCCCCGCCCAATTTCCATCACCCCATTCATACACCCAGTTTTCATCCGCCCAGTTTCCATACACACAGTTCATACACCCAGTTTTCATACACAGTTCATAAGGAAAAAAACTACGAGCACAAATCAAGCAAGAAATATACTAAAATTCACACATCCATAACATGAACAAGATCTAGGGAAAATAACTAACCTGGACGCCTGCTTGATATACGAAACAACCACAAACAACAAGACCAAACACGAGCTAGATCAAATTAAATGGTTGAAATGGTGAAAGACAAAAGACGGAGGAGAAGTTCTACCACGAGCACGAAGAGAAGGGAGCACGACAAAGGAGAAGAAAGAAGAAGGGGGTGTAGGGTTTTTAAGATATGAAATGCGGCAGTGGGAAAAAGAGTTTGCTTTTTCAATGCATGGGTCAACTTTTTCAATGCATGGGTCAAATTTTTCAACTTTTTTTGAAAATCAAAATATTCTTCCAAGGCTCGAATTGGAAATATAAAAAGAATGGGAGGTGCAAGACGAAGTTGGTGAGGTGCAGGAAGAACTGCTCGTAACACTAATAGCTACTGTATAAATGCAAATTTAATGTCAAACAACAAAGTACAAGTCATGACCAAGGGTTATAGAAAAAAAAAAATCTATGCATGATAGTTTTATAGACCAAGTTCTAAATTCAAGTTAATTATTATATAGGTACAAATTTTAAAATGCATGGCAGCGCTAATTAATACTTAATATGTGACAACAAATTTGATTAAGGTATAAAACCAATATTATTGAATCATCACAACATTATATAAATTTGAGCAATGGCAAATGCAGTTGAATGGAAGGTGCACACTAAATTGAATATTGAACACAATGCATGAAATGAACCTAAAGAAAACTATGACAGCAATAAAATGATGACAACATGCATTACTTTAAAAAAATCAAAGTTTATGCACCTAAAATGATTCAATTGGACTACTGAAGGTACAACATGTATGAAAACTAAGAACTAAGATGTCATGCAGTGTAGAAAAGTAAAATATGAGCGCAATCCTATTCTAGGCAGAAGTAGTACCATGCTTATGAAGAATGCACAATTACAAATTAAAGTGATGTGGGGATGTACAAGCTAAATGGTAAATCTGGATGCTACGCACAGGTTCATGAAATGCATTTAAAGATGTCCATGACAGCCATACTATGACAACAAAATCACTCAATTTGCGAAAATCAGAACATGTGCAATAATATGATCTAATTGTGATGCAAATGTAATGTATGCATGATGAATTTATGCTAAAGATCTCTAATCAATACAATAAATGCATGCAAGTAAACCTGTTTAAACTGAAAATTCCATAAATATGCAAGACGAATCAAGTATGTGTTGTAAAAAGCTGACAAAATACGAACAAAATTTCTTGAGCCGTGTAGAGTCGCTGTCCTTAAGGACTTATCCGCTGTGTGTTGCGCAAGTCCCCCAGGATACAACAGGAACTTCTCAGAATATTTCTAAGGATCCCAGAACTAGCAAGGATCTCTTAAAAGAGTATAGAAACAAACCCAAAATATTTTTAGAAGAGGAAAAGAAACAAATGATGAAACTTAGAAGAGAAGAGAATGAGAGAAGATTGATTTTTTGGTGTCTTGGAATGATAGAAATGCTCTCTATTTATAGAGCTAGGAGAGAATAAAGGAAATATAAAAAACAATAAATTTTCTTTTTTAACGTTGCAGCACTTTAAAAGCATTTGAACGTTGCTTAAAATAAAAATTTTGTTGCCCATTTAATGAAAATCAACGTTCTGAAGCAATGTTTATCCATCATTCAAATTTTGCAATATTATAATATTAATATAACATAACAATCCCCCACATATTGCAAAATAAGTTGAAAGAAAAGTCTTTGACTCAAATAGTTCAAACATTAAAAGAAAGATAAGAAACTTTTATTATGGGTTTCATAGGATGTAATGCATCAGAGCTGGTATAACAAGCTATATGAACCGGTCTTAGATTGAGATACTTAACACACATTGTAGTTTGTATAGCAAGCTATATGAACCAAAGACACTTGACATGTGTTAGAGGTTTATCAATCAAATACACCCTCATTATCCTTGTTGTGTTGCGCTTACTAGGCCATGCGCGTGCCCGATATTCATGAGTGCTCTAGAGATCATGCCACAATCTCATGCAAGCGGCCCCACTCGACACTCATATAGGTGATTTCATCAAATGTATGCTGTAAATCATACACCACCCAAAAGGGATATGAAAATCATTAAAAACTTTGTTTAAGCTAAAATTCTTTCACCACATAGAATTTTAATAACAAAGTTTAACCTCTTAATAATGCAGTCTCTAGCACTTTCACACACACCATAGGAAGGGATATAATTGATTAAAATCAATTTAGTGCTATCAGAACTAACAAGTGACTTGTTTTTACCCATATGAACCTTATTCATGGGATCTCCAATCACAAAGGTTGGGTTACTATCACTTGTTTGTTTGCAAGTGGCTTAAGTCCCATTCCCCTCGATGTTTCTAATATCATTTGTCTTCCCAGGGGTTTTGTCAGAGGATCCGCTAGATTCCGTTCTGACTTCACATAATCAATTGAAATAGTTCCACTCTTTAGCAGTTGCTTCACCAAATTGTGTCTTAATTGTATATGTCTATTCTTTCCATTGTAATTCTTGTTTTTAGCTATGGCTATCGCCGATTGGCAATCACATATACCGATGAGGTTGGTTTCATTCCTAATGGAATGTTCGCTAAAAAGTTTTTCAACCACTCAGCCTCGTTACCAGCCATCTCAAGAGCAACAAACTCAGATTCCATTGTTGATCTTGCAATAATAGTTTNCCTGGCTGATCTCCATGTAATCGCACCACCCCCAAGTGTGAATACATAAGCACTAGTGGATTTTGTCTCGTTTGAATCAGAGATCCAGTTAGCATCACTGTACCCTTCTAGTATAGCAGGAAATCCACTATATTCAATGGCATAATCCATTGAACCTCTTAAGTACCTCATAAGCCTAGTAAGTGCATCCAATGTTCCTGATTTGGACATTGAGTGTACCTACTCAGTCTACCTACTACATAAGCAATATCAGGTCTAGAAAAGTTCATTAAGTGCAGTAAGCTCCCAATTATCTAGGCATACTCAGGCTGAGATAATGATTCTCCTCTATTTTTCATTAAATTAGAATTAGCATCATAAAGGGTACTCACTGGTTTTAAGTCATAAAACCCAAACTTCTTAAGAAGTTTCTCAATGTATTGTTCTTGAGATAGTAATATACTATCTCCCTTCCTTATGATTCTAATACCTAAAATCACATTGGCTTCACCCATGTCTTTCATTTCAAATTTTGATCCTAGAAACAATTTTGTTCTAGCAACAATTTCATTGCATGTACCAAATATTAACATGTCATCCACATAGAAACATATAATGACATTATCACCATTTTCAGATTTAGAGTACACGCATTTATCAGCATCATTAGGTGAAAAACCATCACAAAGCAATACATTATCAAGTTTTTCATGCCATTGTTTTGGTGCTTGTTTCAACCCATAAAAATATTTTAAGAGTTTGCATACATTCTCCTCTTGACCAGGTACAACACACTCTTCAGGTTGAGTCATATAAATTTCTTCCTTTAAATCACCATTCAAAAAGGGTGTTTTAACATCCATCTGATGTATCACCAGTTTATGGATAACTGCTAGAGCTAATAACACTCGGATAAAGGAAATCCTAGTCACAAGAGCAAAAGTATCAAAGTAATTTATGTTGGGTTTTTGTGTAAATCCTTTTGCTACTAATCTTGCCTTATATTTCTCCATGGACCCATCAGGATGATACTTTTTCTTAAAGATCCATTTACAACCTATGCGTTTTGCTCCTTTAGTCAAATCTACTAAAGTCCAAGTATTGTTGTTTTGAATTGATTCAATCTCAATCCTAATGGCTTTATCCCACTGTTTTGCATCAGGAGCACTAGTAGCTTCTACAAAGCTAGTTGGATCACTATCAACAAGATAAGTATAAAAGTCATCTCCAAAGGAAGTTTCTTTTCTTTGTCTTTTACTTCTTCTCAAATCCTCATTCATGGTATCACTATTATTATTATTATTATTATTATTATTATTATTATTATTATTATTATTATCATCATCATCAACAGGTTGAGACATCTCACTAACCTTTAAGGGAAACACATGTTCAAAAAACTCAACATTTTTCATCTCCATTATTTCTCAAGTATGTTACTTTTAACAACTAAAAACCTGTAGGCAGCACTATGTTCAACATAACCTAAGAACATACAATCAGAGGTTTTGGAGCCTATTTTCCTTTTCTTAGGATCGGGTAACATCACCTTAGCTAGGCACCCCCATACTCTTAGATATTTAAGGTTAGGTTGGTAACCTTTCCACAACTCATAAGGAGTTTTACCGGTTTTCTTATAGGGTATCCTATTTTGTAAAAAACATGCAGTAAGCAAGGCTTCTCCCCAAAGGTTATCAGGTGCACCAAAACTAACAAGCATAGCATTCATCATTTCCTTAAGGGCTCTATTTTTTCTCTCAGCTACTCCATTAGATTCGGGTGAATATGGTGGGGTCATTTCACGGATAATTCCTTCTTTAACACAAAAGTCATTAAACAAAACATACTCACCACCTCTATATGATCTAATCCTCTTAATTTTCTTATTCAATTGATTTTCTACTTTTGCTTTATAGGTTAAAAACACATCAAAGGCTTCATCTTTATGTTTGATTAAGTAAACTTTGGTGTATCTAGAATAATCATCTATAAACGTCAAAAAAATAATTTTTACCTCCTCTAGACATGGTTTGTTTCATATCAGCTAGATCAGTATGAATTAATCCTAACAGTTCAGTTTGGCGTTCTACAGAAAAACATGTCTTCTTTGTTAATTTAGATTCTACACATATATCACACTTACTACTCTGTTTATCATGCATATTAATCAATCCTAGTCGTTGTAATTTCAAAACATACGAGGAATTCACATGACCTAATCTAGCATGCCATATATCATATGAGTCAACAATATAAGCAGAAGAACTAGATTCATTCATAATTTCAGAAATGTTAAGTACAAAGAGACCTTGATCACAATATCCCTTCCTCACAAAAACATTATCTTTTGTCATAATGATCTTGTCAGACTCAAATGACACTTTAACCCCCACCTTTCCCAACAGTGCTACAGAGATTAAATTAACTCTGATTGATGACACATGCAGCACATCACTCAAGGCCAGAGTCTTTCCAGATGTTAGTTTAAGAATAACTTTCCCTTTTCCCAAAACAAGAGTGGTCCTGGAATCTCCAAGGTAGAGACGTTCTTCTTCATCCCCTACACTAGTGTAAGAGGTAAAGACACTTCTGTTTGCACAGATATGCCTGGTAGCACTAGAGTCTACCACCCATTTGCTCACATTGGTCATCAGATTTACTTGAGAAACGACCACAACAATAATGTCATCTCCTTCGACTATATTTGCCCTAGGAGGATTGTCGTTTCTCACTCTATACCAGGTGGGATTACATCCATTGGGATGGGATTTAAGAAAATTATTTTTCTTTTTGTGATCAGGTTTGTGTACATACTTTTTGGGAGCAGCATCAACTCCATACGTGTCTAAAAGGGTGGAAACGCGTTGTTGCCAGCGTCGAAAGTTCTATCCAGAGAAAACCTCGATTTTTGACACGTTCGGAAGTGATTTTGCGAAGACTGTCTGGGTTCCGGGAACAATGGTTTGGCTCTTTGAAGGCATGCTGTTGACGTCAGCAATAAGTCCTTAAGATTGTTGTAAAAAGCTGACAGAATCACGAACAAAATTTCCTGAGGTGTGTAGAGTCACTGTCCTTAAGGACTTATCTGCAGTGTGTTGCGCAAGTCCCCCAGGATACAACAGGAACTTCTTAGAATATTTCTAAGGATCTCAGAACTAGAAAGGGTCTCTTAAAATAGTATAGAAACAAACCCCGAATATTTTTAGAAGAGGAAAAGAAACAAATGATGAAACTTAGAAGAGAAGAGAATGAGAGAAGATTGATTTTTTGGTGTCTTGGAATGAGGGAAATGATATCTATTTATAGAGCTAGGAGAGAATAAAGGAAATATAAAAAACAATAAATTTTATTTTTTAACGTTGTAGCAGTTTAAAAGCATTTGAACGTTGCTTAAAATAAAAATTTCGTTGCCCATTTAATGAAAACCAACATTCTGAAGCATCGTTTATCCATCATTCAAATTTTGCAATATTATAATATTAATATAATATAACAGTATGTAGGTTAAGACCGAATGATATGCTAAATTATATGATCATGAATGCCTCTAATCAATGCAGAGAATGAGTAACAGTAAGAAACCCCAATTTTGTAATAAACTAAATGTATAAAAAATGGAAAACAACAATGAATAATATGCAAGGCGAGAAATTAAAATAACAAATGTAGTAACAAGAACCATGTTAGGTTCCTGGATTTGGAACCTAACAAGAACAATAACTAGATAGAAAACAGTAAAGAAAGAATAGGTTTCTCTATTATTCACAGTGAAAGAACTATCTTTTTATAAGAATGAGTTTGGGAGCATAACCTTCCTAGTTGAGAGCATAACCTCTCTTTACAAGTAACAGACATGACTTTACAAAATATACTTCATGATCCTCTACAGAGTTACAAGAGCTCTGTTTATAGCAGCTCTAACCCACTCCTCTTTACAACAGAAGCCCTCTACACCCATGACTGTTTGGTCCTGCACCCTAAACTGTTCGGTTGGCCCCTTTTCCGTTCGGCTTCTATCCTAATCCCATCTATCCCCTGATCCTAGTACCTAACATAAACATAACTTTTTTTTATCTACTTTTGGCAATTACAACCATAGTTTGGTGTAGGTCATTCAAAATATGGTTATACAACACCAAAATTATACCAACAACACCTCAATTCATTATGATGTAATTCCACTTTGAATTTTTTAACATTAAATCGCTCAAATATAAATCAACATTCAATAATAAATGAATTAACTTAAAACAATCTTATAGTCTTAGTTAAACTAACTCCCTTTGCGTGTAATTTTTTTCTTCCTAAGCAACAACAATCCAATTAGGAGACAACTAACATTATCTCAAACCTTCATAAACCTTATAATACACTACCTAATCAAATAAAACATTTTTCAAGAGTTATACCAAGTATGAGAACAACTAATTAACCCATGTAATCATTCTACTTATAAATAGAAGGTTTAATACCTATTTTGGTCCCTCGGTTTGTAGGATCTGTTCAAAGTTGTCTTCCTTTTTTTTCAAAAGTTCACTAACATCTTACTTTTCGCAAAAACGGTGCACGTTAATCCTTTTTGCTTACGGCGTTAAAAAGACTAATGACAGACCTGCCCCCTACAAAAAGTTGATGACTTGTACATTTATTGATGTCGTGGCACGGTGATGTCATTTATGTCTTAATTTTTGAGAATAAAAGTAAATGATGTGGAACTTTTGTAACATAGGGTTAAAAGAAATTTCTTATTCGTCCTGTGAGCAAAGTTGTTGTTACCAAATTTAAAAGCAAGGGGTTAAGGCTGTTGGTGATTCGTGCTGCAGTGAGCAAAGTTTTTGTTCCCAAATTTAAAAACAAAGGGTTAAGGCTGTTGGTATTCATGTTGCAGTGAGCAAAGTTGTTGTTCTCAAATTTAAAAGCAAAGGGTTAAAGTTAAGAATGACTTCTTCACAAAGTTGTTCTTCTTGTTCGATGACATGGGGCAAAGGATTTTCGCATTCCTCACATGGTGTTGTTTCGAGGGGAGTTGGGATAACCCCTATTTGTCACTATGGTGATATTGTTGTAATGAAAGTTGCCAGAACTACAAGGAACGTTGGGAGACAATTTTGGGGATTTTATGTGTTGTTCATGTAAAGGATGATTATTAGTTTCTGCTGTAATTAAAATGAACAATCTGGGTTCGTGTAAAAAAGTTCGTTTTAGTCCCCCCCAATGGTTTAAAAATGTTAAATGTGGTCTTCCTTTTTCTTTAAAAATTGTGCAATGTGCTCCGTAAGTATATGACTACCATACATATTACGGATACATGACAGAATATACTATCAGATATATGTTTATGTTGAACAGATAAAGAAGATGATTGTTTATGCCATTGAGGAAGTTGTCACAGACCTAAAAGCTTTACTAAAGTTTTCATGACTAGTTGAAGGCTGCTTTCGTACTTCATTTTTCCTTGGTTGCTGATACTCTAGATGATACATGTGAGACTTCTTTGTTTAATAGATGCCTTTATTCTTGAATAGTGAAAACCTCTTAGGATGCTTGCAACAACATAAAAAAGAGGAGAGTTCCTTTTTCCTCGCGATCTGCAAGTACGAGAAAAACCTTAATTCAATCTCAATTTCCCTTTTCCTTAACCTCAATCACACAACCTGTAAAGAAAACCCTAAAATCCCAAATCAGAAAACCCAAAAACCCAAATCGCGGCATCACTCCACCATATTCGTTTTCTACACCTCGAGACAACCTAGTCATTCATCACGAGAAACACTTGTAAATAGGGGTTATCCCACCTCTCCTCAAAGCACCACCATGTGAGGAAGAACAACTTTGCTCACTTCAAGGACGAATCAACAACAACCCTAACCCTTTGCTTTTAACCAGTTAATTCAATTTTAACATTTCTACACACCTTGCCAAGTCATTCCAACTCAACATACCACGTAAACAATAACTGTACAAATCATCAACTTTTTGCCAGGAGGGCAAGTCTATTGTTAGCCTTTTTAACACCGTAAGCGAAAATGACTAACGTGCATGATTTTTACAAAATATAGAATATTAGTGAACTTTTGAAAAAAACAGGAGAACACTTTTGAACAAACCCTATAAACCGAAGGATCAAAATAGATATTAAAACTAAATAGAATCATAAAGAAGACAAATGATCATATATAATTAAGCTATATTGAGTCACCTACTAAATGAGATGTGTTTAAGAAAAAGATGACAAACAATTTGAGACTCAAATAAAGTATAAAAAGAATATAGATAGAAAAAGAGTTGAAAAAATAACTAGAATTTGAAACCTAATAACAAAATAATTAATATTCTAAATTCTACTGTGAAACATAACTTATAATTATAAAACTATCTTTTCGAAATCATCCACAAATAAGAAGGACTCAACTTTTATAATTTTTTATTTTATTAAAAAACAATTTTAATTTTTCTTTTGCAACAATTATAAGAGGAAGGGATATATTTTAAAATAAACAAAAATATAAAATAAAAGTAATCCTTAGATATTTTTTGTAGTATTTTAAAACATTGAAGAGTTTTTATTTTTATTTTTATAAAAACTTCTTTGTTTTTATCTCTATTAAATTTAAAATTATTATTCGTAACCCTTATGAAATATGTGAATTTTAGTTTTGTTTATGTAAAATATTTTTCTCTGATTCATCTTCTTAGAATTTTAAATTATCTTTTTTGTTCTAATATTTTAAAAATATATGAATGACGTTTATTTTACCTATCTTATTATAAGTTCTTGTGAGGTAGTATGTGTAGAAATTATATTACAAAATCAATATGACATGATCATTAAATTGATTATTTTTGTTTTAGAGTTGTATATTAGAAGTGGTAACTTTTAATTTTAAAAGAACCAATTTAAACTAAAAGTATAAATATCAGAAAGATGAAAAAGTCGGGAAAAATATTTTAGAAATAAAACATAAATTACAACTATACTTAGACCAAAAATATATACTTAAAAAAAACTAAATAGACTATTAATTCCCTATCTTTGAGTTGAATTAGATTATCACCTTGGCTACCTATTCATCTGCATATTAGCGATATATGATCTATATATTCATCTTTAAACTAAAAGTAGTTCATTTGTCTACACATGTTCATGACACTTGATACCTAATGATCTTAAATTGATTTGTCATGCCATAATTGCTTTATTTTATAATTACAACTTTTATTAGCTCAATTTATTAAGTAAATATTTTTTTTTCTAACTTTTTATTTAATATTTGGTGGTGTAAATTGATTTCTTTTGAAAGCAATGTCACCTCTTCAAGAAATTTAATAAATGTGACATTCCTTTATTCCTTATTCAATAACAACTAGAAAAAAAAAAAGTGACATTCTTTGGCACCGTCCACAAAGGATGCGACCTTGCACTATCTCTGTAGAATGAATCAAAGGAAGTGACGTAGAAGCAATGAAAATGTGTTCTTCAAAAAGCAACCAGGGACATTTAGGTATGTGAATTTGAAAAAGAAAATACTCTTATAACAAATATTAACTTATGAGTTTATGAAAAAATAATAAATATTAACATTATTTAAAAAAATATAAAGTGATTAAAAAAAATCCTTATAGGAGTCATACACTATTGTTGAAGTCATTAAATTCATACCTAAATATTACATCTTTTTATTAGAATACCTTAACATAACTAAAGACTACAAAATGTGTTTAAATTTATGAGTTAATCGGACTCATAATCGATTTGAGATCTTTTAAATTTGAGTCACGTTGAATTCAATAAAAAAAAAATTCTAAATATGAATCAAAGTGATTTTGATTCATTTAATTTCTGGATTAAACAGTTTCGATTTAGATGGAATGAGTTGATATTTAATTCATTAATAACAATTATTTGCTAATTTTTTTTTATCCTTTTGTTATAAGTTTTTTATTATCATTATTTATTATTTTTAATTATGTAGGTCGATAATTAAAACAAATACTAGAATGTTATTATATAATATTTAAATAGTTTTATATTTAATTTATTATTTATGAAATTATGTAGGTTTATACTTTAAATTTTAATTAGTATCCTTTTAATTATTAAAAATAATGAGTTTACTCAATTTTAATTGTATTATAACAAATATATAAAATAAATTAGAAGAACAACATATCATAAACTAAGTTAACTATTTAACTCACTAACACGTGATTTTTGACTTATCAAAAAGATAATTTAAATAAAATTAACTAATCTTTAACTTAACTTGTGATGAGATAACCTTGTAAATAAAGATAATTCTAAAAATAATATTAAAAAAATAGAAGTGATAGTATGGATTTATTATAAGATTTTTTATTTATGTAAAAGTTAAAAAAAAAAATGTAAGTTACAAAAATTTAGAAAAGTTATATATAACGAGTCAAAACGAAAACATGTAATACTCAAAAGTCCACAAAATTTACATTAAAGAATGAATTATATAAAGATTGTTTAACGAAGGACTCTTCTAGTTGATAACTAATGTTGAGAATATATGAATGCGAATTAAATATACATAATTGCATTCACAATGGATGCTGGCATCTCATTATTACAGCTAGTACCATTTCAATTCTGATTAATTTAGCAAAGCATTGATAAAAAATTGGCAACTATGGTTCGAAATTCCTTTGCCTAATGGGAAACACGAGATTTGAATGAGGAAAACAAAATTTGAATAAGTTGGTGTTTGGAAATGAATTAAGAAGAAGACTAGGTCGATGAAAATGAGTTTTCAAAGTCTTATTCCACGATTTGTTGGTTGCATTCCAATTGTCGTGGATCTTTCCTTGTGATTGTCGTTTTGTCTTTCGTGTGTATGTTAATATTTTTTTGAAAAAAAAAAGTCTTTTTAACAATTGTTTTTTAAGATTACATATGTAATAATTTATGATTGGTTTATTTTAAATATTTTTTGAAAATAATTATTAAAAGAATTTGTTAAAATATCATATTATATGTTTTTTTTTTTAATAAGAGAAGAAAGAAAAGTCTGTAGCGAAAATGAATGGTAGATGAAAGGTGGTGAAGGGAGACAAAGGTTAAGGTGGTACCCACATCGTATCGGGTGGAGCATCGTGTCCTGGAATGAAGGAACGTTCTTTTTAGAGAAATAATAATAATAATTAGAGAAGAAGTATGCTATAAAGATACGCGTCAACAACGCTTTTTAAGCTTTAAAGGTACCCGGTGCGATTGATAGTTAACCTCAATCTTCAATCAAACATATTCAGTGCACTTACTTTGGTATCATATTATTATAATTGTATGACTTTTATTGGTTATTTAAATTTTAATTTTTTCGTAAATTTGGAATTTTTAACTAAATTATTTTATATATTAGATATTTAATTTTTTATATATTTATTAATTGATTTTTGTCATTTAACTAAATTTATTTTTTTTTCTTTTCGTTTTTCTATTTTTATTAAGAAATTTTATGATTAATAAAACTAACAAGTTATTTTTATTTTTTAATATTGTTGTATATTAATTATAAAATATTTCTTAGCAGGTTTGAAATAAGAAAACAATATGATGAAGCAAAATAACGTGTCAGTTAACGAAAAAGTTAAATAATAAAAATCCAATTAAAAAATATCAAAATTTTGAATATCCAATAAACAAAAGAGATTTAGTAGAAAATGTGATGAACTTTTTCCTATCCATGTTCTCTGATGATATTTTGTAATGTTATTTGTTTTCTAATTATCTTTATTTTTGTTTTCTATATTTTATTAATTATTTCTTTCTTTAATTTATGTATGTTTTTTTTGGGTTAAATATGTTTTTAGTTCTTATATTTTGGGGTGATTTTGGTTTTAATCTCTCTTTCAAATTAAGATACAATTTAGTCCTTTAACTTTAGAAAACTCTCATTTTAGTTCTTTTTACCAATTTAATTTTTTTTAACTTTATTTGCTGTTTCAAGCACGTTTCATTATAGCATTTGGATTGTTTACACTGTTTGACATATTTTTGCTTCAATATTAACTGAGAAAGCGTTTGAAACAACAAATAAAGTTAAAAAAATTTGGTAAAAATGACTAAAACCAGAATTTTCTAAAGTTGAAGGACTAAATTGTACCATAGTTTGAAAGAGGGACTAAAACCAAAATCGCTCCAAAGTATAGGGACTAAAAACATATTTAACCTTTTTTTTATGTTAAGTTGAGCATAGGGAACTTTTTGTTATACTAGAAGATACAATGATACTAAAGTAGATTTTTTATTTAGATGAGACAAAATTTATTTGTGGTTATGTGTTTACATTTTGAGTTATCTAATTATATTAAGATTAGACAAACAAACAATTATTATAAGATCAACAATAGAATCAAAGTTTGTTGCTTTATAGATAAAGCGAAGGTAGTGGTTGAAAAACTTCTTAACAAACATTTTGTTAAGAATGAAATGTATCAATGCATTATGATTGCCCATTAGCAATAATTATAACCAAAAGAAAAACTTACAGTGGAAAGAACATATCTATATAATTGAGACATAATTTGTAAAGGCATTTGCTAAAGAGTGAAACAATTTTCATTAATTATGTTAAGTTAAAATGGAATATGGAAAATCCTATGACAAAACCATTGGAAGAAACATAGTTTTACAAACATCAAGAGGAATGAGACTTAAGCTTCTTGCAATGGACAAGTGATGATAAACTAACCTTTGTGATTGGAGATCTTATGAATAAGATTCATATGGATAAAAACAAGTTGTTAGCTTTGTCAACACTAAAATTGATTTAAGATAAAATTTTTCCATTCCCATGGTTTGTGAAAGTGGTAGATCTAGCATCATTGAGAAGTTAACCTTTGTAGTTAAAATTCTGTGATATATTGAATATTAGTTTCTAATAGTTTTTAGTGATTTTCATATTCCTCATGAGTGGTATATGATTTGAAGCATACACTTGATGTAATCACTTATGTGATTGTCAAATGGGGCAATTTATATAAGATTTTGACATGATTTTTAAAGCACTCATGAATATCGAACACACACATAGTTTAATAAACACAAGAACGACAATAACAAGAATTATAAGGTGTATTATGATTAATAAATTGTTAACCATTAAATAGGTCACTATCCACCTATAAATAGGCCATTCTCCCTCCTCCAAAACATACCTTCAATCACTCTCTCTCGTCTTCTATATTATCTTATCTTGGGTTCTTTACTTTTACGAGTTTGCTTGCTAGTTCCAAGTTCTTCGGTTTCACATGAGAAGTTCCTATTATATCTTAGGAGACTTGCACAACACACTATGAATAAGTCTTTAAGGGTAGTGATCATCCATGCCTCAAGAAATTGATCTTATTCATTTTCTTATCAACCTTTTACAAAACTTTCATGGTTCATAATGAATGAAGAAATTTCTATATAATTTATATCTTCGATATGTTAAATGTTTACTTTTCTTATATGACTCTTATAACCCAAGGTGCAAGAAAATTATGTAAGTAGTGTTTCAATGTTAGCCAAACACAAGAAAAAGTTAATTGAATTAAGGAAGAGAAGTGTAAAAGATATAAATGCATTAAGACTAAAGAACACTTAAATAAGGAGAAAGTTGGAAGAAAAATCATAACACCTTACCCTTTATCAACATGGAGCATCACATTAAATATATGAAAATTTCAAGTTATTAATAGCCAATTCCACCCTCTCTACCCCTAATATATACATTATGTGAACATAATTTTGTTTTGGGTAAGTTCTTTATTCATGTATAGTTTAGTCTCTCAATTTTTCTTTCTCTTTCCTTTCATTTTTCACATGTTAGTATATCATACATTGAAAATGGATCCACAAAATAAATGAGAACCTCTAATCATAATAACTTATAATTGATATATTGATATAAAAACAAGCATAATATCTCTAAAAACCACTTTTGACTCTCTTGTGACTAAACTAAGTGTTTTGCATGATTCTAAGCTCATTCTAAGCCATAAAAGGTGTGTTTTGATATCAAATTTAAGTATAAAAATAACGGTTTTTAGACCGTTATCACAACCCCAAACTTAGAACTTTGCTTGTCCTCAAGCAAACAAGACAAAACTTAGCCTTCCCACCTATCATCAAAATAGTTCAACACTTTTAAAACTCATTCTTTCATAACAAATGATTCCTCAATTCAGCTTTTCAATGAAATCTAATCAAGATGCATACATGCTTCAATTCATTCCAGTTCACATATTGTTCACATAATCACATATT
>NC_028358.1:22002540-22032723 GCF_000741045.1 Vigna radiata var. radiata | reverse complement strand
TGATTCCTCAATTCAGCTTTTCAATGAAATCTAATCAAGATGCATACATGCTTCAATTCATTCCAGTTCACATATTGTTCACATAATCACATATTCTCCAACAGATGCTATTTCTATGAATGATCAGTCCACTAAGCATAGATGTAATCATGAAATTCATTAGTCCTTTTCAAGTAAAGTGTTTCACTCAATCACTCGAGTGTTTCAGGAGGTCACTCTCTCTCTCTACTATCCATATGTCACATGAAACAAAATTGACATTTTTCTAATACAATCAACATCTTTACACACAAATGCCATCATAAGGACTTTTTCAAGGCTTATAATGTGGCTGGGCTAACAAGAAACATTGGTTTTTCAGATCACAAAATCCTTGAGTTAAGAGAGTTATTCATACAATCATAGTTCAAGCACAAACTCTCTTTTTACCAATCTCACTCATTTCCAACTTTCCCCTTTTTCTTTTCTTTTTCATTGAGCTCACCTTTCATACTTTTTCTTTTCTTTTCTTTCTTTTCTCATGCTTTTTTTCATTCAACACTTGAACTCAATGCCTTTCCTTTGCCTTTCATCTTCTCCCAACAACCCCAAACTTGAACCTTTATCAACACCACAAAATATTTCTCAACCTAACTCAAGGTAAAGATTTTCAAAGCAAGGGTTTTCATCCTGTTTAAAGCTTAGGTTCAAAAAGGGTAGAACTCATGATTCTCTATACTTTGGCGAAAATTTGGCTAAGTAAGGGCTACCAAAAATGGCCTTGATCATATGACATAAGCATGTAATTCAATCAATCATAAATATTCAGGCAATATCATTCATGCTTCCAAATGAATAACAAATATATCAACAAACGCTATGGAGCTCAAAATCTCACACAACTATGCTCACTCAACATCTCAAATATCAATCATATATCTTGCTTAGCATCATAATCACAATCAAAAATCATCATGCATTTGTTCACACAGCTTGTGAACAATTCACCTGTATATCAACATGTAACATAATCTCAATCATCATCCACATCAAACATCATCAAGCAAACTCATCATGCAATAAAGCCAAGTCAAACCATAGTCAGAAAAGGTGTTGAGGCAAGTACAGACACCTACACTACTTAACAAAATTCAACCTATTCTAGAAGTTCAAAGTACAAAAGAAAAAGAAAACTAAACCCTGCTCTAATACAATGGCATCCATCAATAGATGTCCTATCAGCCCATGCTGTCATTTGAATCCTCATCTTCTCCAGCCTCTGCATCCTCACAGTCGTAATCCTCCTCATCATCCTCGTCCATAGCTGGAGTTTTAGCTGCTCCAGCTCTACTCCTCTGTGCCTGCTCCTGAGGCCAAGCCATAGCACTATGAAACTCGTCCATAGTCCACCTATGCACCGGTGGTGTGTCATATAGACCTATAATCATCTCAGTTGTGGCCACTTACCCTCTGCGGAGAGACTCCATCCTAGCCTCCATCATGGACATGTACATGTCCCTCATCTGGAACGACTCTGCGTGTTGTGCTGGCTCATCCTGCTGAGCTACTCCTCTCCTAGGTCGTCCCCTAGGCACTAGTCCAGCTGCCTCATCTCCTCCACAAAATTGTCTACAGTAGGCAGCATCTATGCCTTTCCTAGGCCTCTCAAATGGTGGAATAGAAGTATCCACCCCAGTCTGCTGGCACAAGTAAGTAATAAGGGAAGGATGTCCCAATGTCCTGCTGCTCACAATAGTAGCGCAACTCTGGATTTTGTTGGCGATGACCTCGCCAACATTCACGTTCATTTGTCTCAACATACAATAGATGAACATAATCCTATGAATAGTGATATCAGAAACATGGGAACACGACTGAACATTGGCATGAGTAAATGCCATCCAATACTTTGCCAAGGGTGTCATATATGCCCTTTTGATGTGAATGGGCACTCCATTTGGGTTCCTGTGAAAGTGTCCTCCAGGTACACACAACATCCTCTCAATATCCTCAAAATCTGAAAACACCCTTATGTTCAGCGTATACTGGCACTGCTCACCAGTCCACTCAGTGCCCAAGAAGCTGTTAATAGTCTCAGGGTCATATATGATAATCTCCCCTCGCACATAACTAGTGTACCTCTCCATGCTCACTCCTCTGGATAAGGCATTAATGTAAAATTCCTTCACAACCTCAATGTTAGCTAGTGCAGGATATGTAGCCAGCTTCTCCCAATTCTTGTTTTCAAGCTCCGCACCAAACTGAGGAGCCAAGTTTGGAATCCAAATTGCCTTCCTCTCCATCAGCAATCTCCTTTCTTGCACAATCAGGAAATGCTCCTCATGTTTCCTAGAGAGGAACCTGTGAGAATAAAATCTCTGTGGCCTCTCCGGCTCTTTTATCTAGTTTCCCATGGTCTTCACTCTCCTTCAAGATGATGTTATTCCTACAACAAATACAATTCAAAAGACTAAGGAAATTCACCATTAAGAGTTAGCAAACCATCAATCATACACCATTCAAGCACTGTCCAGCGCTCAGGGCAAAACAAGACCCCTCAGCGCCACCTGCATCACAGAATAATACCAAAAACAAAATCTGCCGCCCACCGTTCAGCATCCATTGACCGCTCAGCGGTGGCGTCAAAAGTTTTGCAAAACCCATTCCTAACCCTTCTAATCTCCACCCAATCACAAATAACTCAATTCCAGACAAAAATCATGCAATTTAATCGGTGCAAAATGTTTTTATTTTCAATTTTCAATTTTTTTGCACTTCTCCTCTCTCATGCAATACTTAAAGCCTATAATGCAACTAAAACAGAGCTAAAAATAAGAAAATAATCAACTGGGTTGCCTCCCAGGTAATGGTTGTTTAACGTCATGAGCCTAACCCAAATCTTCTAGCACTCATCAGTAAGTGCTCTCAACACCTTTTAGTAGGTGTCCTTACCTGTATCCTTCAGTAGATACATAAATAATTAGCATCCCTCAGTAGATGCTACCCAAAAATTGTTCAGAAATCCAAAAATTACATGTCCAAATAATAAAATAATGAAAATAATGTTTTACAACAACTGGAATGCCTCCCAGCAAACTCATGTCTTCTCGCCCACATTGGTGTCTTCATCCCACCAACTCATCAGCTGCCTCCTATCCACCTCCTTGACTATTCTGGAGTATGGTCTTTCAATCTCCACTACTCCTTTCTCTTTAAGCTCTTTCACTAACCACTCATTCTCCTTGTATTTCACCTTTGAACTAGGTCGGAGTGTTGCTTCCTTTGAGTCAAGGTGGATTCCTTTGTCAATATCTTCCTCCTTAGGTACCTGCAAAATATTACAATCATCATTAGTACCTGTATATCCTTCAGTTGCAACATCTCTTCTTGAAGCTTTATATCTGGCTCTCTTTCTTGTCCGTGTTATCTTATCCTCAGAGTCAGTATAAATTAAGACATTTTCTTGGTCCTTTAACATAATCCTTCCATCATAGATACTCATAACCAATTTGGCAGTTTTCATGAAAGGCCTTCCTAGAATCAATGGAATCCTTTCATTCGTGTCCATATCCATGACTATAAAATCGACCAAGAAGTCAAGATGCTCAATACGAACAATCACATTCTCCACCATACCAATCGGCATCTTAGTAGATCCATTTGCTACCATCACAGAAAGATTATATGGTTTCAACATTAGCCCTCCAATTTTCTTCAGATAAAACAGAGGCATCATATCAATACTAGACCAAGAATCTAGCATAGCTCTTCCTACATCCACATCTCCTATAGCGCATGGAAGAGTAAGACTTCCTAGATCTTTCATTTTAGGCGGATGCTTTCTTTTCTTAGGCCGTGTATAAGCTTCCTGTTCTTCAATTTCCTCTTCATCAAGATCTATCACCTCTCCAAGATAATACTTTATTCTCTTAGAGTAAACAGGAATCTGGTGGAGTACTTTAACTGAAGGCATGACAATCACCCGATTAAAGATCTGTCTAAATTGCTCCCGGTGATTTTCTCTTCTGTCATTTTTTTCTCCTCTTCTTCTTCTTCCTCTTCAATGCTTTCTAGCTCAATGAATTCTTTTTCCTCTTCCTCCTCCTCACTACTCTCAATTTCAATAATTTCTTTTTCTACTCTTTTCTCACTCATGCTCACCACTACTTTGCATTCCTCTTTAGGGTTAACATTAGTATTAGCCCTAAATTGGTTCTTCTCTGTGGTTTCCACCCTCTTTGACAGTTGACCAATCTGCATCTCCAGTGTTCCGAAATTGACTTGGTGACTCCAATGTGAGAATCATACACCTTCATAAATTTATCAAATTTATCATTAAGGTCTTTGACATTCTCTGTCAAACTGGCCACTTGTTGCCACAAAGGTGGTTGTTGTGGTCTATTGTTGAAAAGGCCTCCTGTTTGCCTTGACGGGTTATTTTGACCCTGTCCAATACTAGGATGGTTATTCCAACCTTGGCTAAAGTTGCCTTGGTTCAAGTTTCCCTGCCTATACTGGAACTGATTACTCATAAAGTTTGCCTCTTCTTGCATGTCTTCAAGCACAACACTTTGACCATTAATATGGTCACCACCACAGAAATCACAAAGTTGTTGAGCCCGAGACACATTCCTGATCTCCTTCGGAAGTTGAGCGAGAATCTTTGACAAATTATCAATTTTCTGAGTGAGAAGGTGATTCTGAGCTAGTAATGCATCATCGGTAGAAAAATGTAGAACTCCCCTCTTTTGAGCTATTGCACCCCTTTCACTATGAGTCTCTTGCTCATTCATAGCCATACTTTCAATCAAATCATAAGCCTCGTCCTTAGTCTTTCTCTTTATGTCACCTCCAGCTGAAGCGTCTAACATCATCTTAGACTGTGTACTAAGGCCTCCAAGGAATGCAAGAACCAAAGTTGTTTTATCAAACCCATGAACATGTATCTTTCTCAAAAAGCCTTTAAACCTATCCCATGCCTGTCCAAGAGTTTCCTCCATCCCCTGTCTGAAGGAAGAAATCTCCAGCTTTCCTTGACTAATTTTCGACTACGGAAAATACTTATTCAGAAATTTGGACGCCACAGTCTCCCACGTTGTGAAGCTTCCTTCTGGGAAAGAATGTAACCACAACTTAGCGTTGCTTCCTAGTGAAAAAGGGAACAAACTGAGTTTGATCCTGTCATTTGAAACTCCAGTCATCTTTACTGTATTACAAATTTCATTAAACGTTGTCAAATGATCATATGGATTCTCATTTGACAGCCCATGAAATTGGTTGCTTTACACCAGATGGATTAACGTAGGATTCATCACCATGTTAGTTGCGTTGTCCCTTGGCATGACAATACTATTAAATTGCAACAGGCCAACAACATTTGATGCATCTGCAAGTGTACGTCTAGGAGGAGCCTGCTCTGCCATCTCTTCTGTCCTTTGTGAAGATGCCTCCAGTGAGGGTTGTAATAGCCTTTCATAAGAAGGGAATAGCTCTCTAGACGGACGTCTAACTTTTTCCCTCCTCCTATCACTCAATCCTTTTAGAAGATGTTGACTTTTCTTGCTTCTGGTTTAAACTGCTTCCTGCATACACAAGAAACAAAACCCTAAAAGCACTTTTTATAAAAATAAAAATAAAAAAAATAAAAACAAAACAAAATATATACAAAGTCAAATTTAATCAAATTTACACTACTTGAAAAGTTAAACCACGAGTCCCCGACAATGACGCCAAAAACTTGTGAACACCCTGACAAGTGTACTAGATCGTATCAAGTAATAATAGACAGTAAGTCCATATCGTTTCCCAAGGGACTCTTAGGCCTTATCTTTCATGTAAATTGATTGCATAAGACTTGAAAGAAGAATAATTTTGTAGTGTTAAAGCAAAACTAAATCTATACATGCAAATGCAAATTGAATCAATTGGCAAATAAAAGATATGAATGAATGGAGTTGTTGGGGTTTACAATTTCATCCTTATCAATCCTCTTATATCTACTATTCTTATTAAATTCGCTTTATTATCAATGTCATGCAACTTTCTACATTCTCTAAACTCGATTCCTCGACGAAGAAAGCCTATTACCAATTACTAGTTTACCATTCCTAGTCTTCCTAGTAATTACCAACACATTAAGTACAGAAGCTTAAAGCAATTGATCGTCCTACTCCTTTTCCTAGGCAGTATTTCATAATCAAGAGAATTCTTATCAGTTCTAGATTTCCCCGCACATTCCCGTATCAATAAAATTAAATATCATGACACCGAATGAGTTAAACGATGTAAGCATTAACATCAGAAAAGAAAACCCAAACAATTGATAATAAAAGCATATGAATATAATAAGAAATTTGATACAAGAGAGTTTCAAAAGGACTACATTGTTCCCCAACAACAAAGGGATTGGTTAACCATGGACATGGTGAAACTAGATGGAATTAATGGAAAAGATGAAAGAGTAAACCCTAGAATTTATAAATTGGAGCCTTAGCATCCAAGAAACCGCTTCCAAGGAGGGTAGAAAGTGCTCTAAAGTCTTCCTCTGCCAAGAGATTACCCTAAGGGTCGCACTAGGGCTATTTATAACGTAGAAAAATAACAGAATTTTGGCCCAGGCCCATCATTAGGCGCTTAGCGTTCATTTGACTGCTCAGTGGTAGCCCCTATAATCACAGGACGCTCAGCGGTGGAACCTGACGCTCAGCGGTGGAACCTGGTGCTCAGCGTTGGGTCTCATAATCGTAGGACACTTAGCGTCACCGCTCAGGCGTCAAACAGTGGCTTCCTCCTCGAAGCTGGCGCTCGGCGTTGGAATTGGCGCTGGGCGGTGGACCTTACCCTTCTTTTATATCTTTTCTCATCCTTTCTTGAGTCTAAGTCCTCCCCTCTTCATTTCCATCCTTCAATTCTCATCAAATCCTGTCAAAACAATGTACAAACAAACATAATATATCTAAAAACCACTTTTGACTCTATTGTGACTAAACTAAGTGTTTGGCATGATTCTAAGCTCATTCTAAGCCATAAAGGGTGTGTTTTGATATCAAATTTAAGTATAAAAATAACGGTTTTTAGACCATTATCATAACCCCAAACTTAGAACTTTGCTTGTCCTCAAGCAAACAAGACAAAACTTAGCCTTCCCACCTATCATCAAAATAGTTCAACACTTTCAAAACTCATTCTTTCATAACAAGTGATTCCTCAATTCAGCTTTTCAATGAAATCTAATCAAGATGCATACATGCTTCAATTCATTCCAGTTCACATATTATTCACATAATCACATATTCTCCAACAGATGCTATTTCTATGAATGATCAGTCCACTAAGCATAGATGTAATCATGAAATTCATCAATCCTTTCCAAGCAAAGTGTTTCACTCAATCACTCAAGTGTTTCAGGAGGTCACTCTTCTCTCTACTATCCATATGTCACATGAAACAAAATTGACATTCATCTAATACAATTAACATCTTTACACACAAATGCCATCACAAGGACTTTTTCAACGCTTATAATGTGGCTGGGCTAACAAGAAACATTGGTTTTTCAGATCACAAAATCCTTGAGTTAAGAGAGTTATTCACACAATTATGGTTCAAGCACAAACTCTCTTTTTACCAATCTCACTCATTCCCAACTTTCCCTTTTTTCTTTTCTTTTACATGGAGCTCGTGGTTTAGCTATTCTATTTGTGTGATTCTTAACCAATTAGACTTTATCTTTCTAAAAAAAAAAAAGAAGAAAGAAAAAAGAGAAAAATATTTTACTGTTTTTGGTTTTATGGCTAGTTGGGTGCTCTAGTGCAGTGTTCTTTAGTGTATGCAAGATAAAACTCCTACTAAGAGCACAAGATCATCAAGACCTCTCTTTTTAGGTATGAAAGTAGAGAAGACTAAATAATAGTAGACTAAGAAGACAAATAATGAAGAAGGTAGATAAGAAAGGAGAGTTAGTTCACCAACACCCTGATATGAAAAGTGATGAACCCAAACCTGGGACACCAATGAAATTCAAGTATAGGTTATGGGTTGTCAAGACTATCAAGGCAAATAGAGTTCTTGAGATTGAGGCTCCTTATTCTAGAAGAGTGAAGTTGGTGACAAGAAAGTTGCTGAAGATATGTTGGTGTGATGAAAGCAAGAGGAACACCAACATTAGAAATCTGGATTGAGCTTGATGGTGTCAAGCTAATGACATTAAATAAGCGCTTACTAGGAGGTAACCCAGTTTCTGAATTTGTTTTTTTTATTATTTGATTTAGTTGTGTGGTGCGGATTTGATTTTGTTTTGCAGTAATGAAAGCATCTACTGATAGATGCTAGACAACATCTACTGAGGGATGCTATAAGGATTCAGATGACAACATCTACTGATGGATGCTGCTATGATGAGGATGATGAATGATAACATCCACTGATGGATGTTATGTGATTAAGCATCTACTGATGGATACCGATGAAGATGAGAAAGATTGATGTCTACTGAGGGATGCCGATAAAGATAAGAAAGATTAACATCTATTGATGGATGCTATGTTGTTGAGATTGTTGATAAGGGAAGCATTGGTTTAGCTAAACCTTAATCTCACAGTGTCGAGAGAAAGAACGCCCAAATGCGATTGAAAGTTAATGAACTCAATTTAAAAAAGAGGGGACCTCTTATTAAGTTTAAGTGAAAAAAACAATAACACTTGTATTGTTATGTGTTACATGTTCAATTCTTTATTGAGAATGATATCTTAAAGAACATGTTTGTGTTGATTCGCATATATGTATGTATATTAACTGATTTTATACTTGATACATCTTTTGTGATTGCATTACATATGTTTAAGAATAGAAAACCACATGTACTTTGTTGAACTTATATTGTGTGGCAAAACTGCAAGTTTTAAGTCGACTTCATTATGAAGTAAGTCGATTAAAACTCATATCTTTGCACAAATTTTCAAAAGTAGTGATGTGAGTGATTTTTCATTGAAAGTATTTCAAAATTGAGTTGAAGTGTCTAAGTCGACTGCATGCACAATGAATTTGACTTAGTTAGTTATTTGTTTTGAAATTCAATTAATGCTTTGTGCTGTAACGGCTATATTTCTACTCTATGCTAAAACATTAAATGCAAGTCAACTGAATTAAATGCGAAATCAATTTGGTTTTTATGACTGCTGCTAATTTGTTTTAACTATTATAACTGTCTGATTACAATCGACTACATTAGTAGCAAAGTCGACTACATGAGCATTTGATTTATAGAAAACCATAAATAGATGTGATTTTGTTGATCACTGGGACTTTGATTCAACTAACATTTTCATTTGTTGTTTTAGATTGAGGTCCAGTGATTAAATGCTCAAAGAACTCATCATGAAGACGGAGGAGATCTTTCTTTGAGGAGTTTCTGTAGGAGAAAGAATTTTGTGCTTACTGGTTGATCATATACTGCACTGTTGGTGTTCATCAATTGATCAAGATTTCTATCAATCTTTGGAAAGATTGTTGCTGTCATGTTGGGATCACAAGAGGAGAACCGACGTCTATATGTTTAAAAGAAATGACTTTTCACCTAACTGTCAGACATATAGACGTTAGATGGGTTGGCCTCGACATCTACAATACTATCGACGTTGGGGAACATGATAACTGACGTCTATATGACCAACTTATTTATGAAAATGCCATCAGTCATCAATATACGTCGCTCTTACCTTTAATCGACGTCTATGAGATGACATTAAATTTTTACACTAGTGAATTGTTGTGAAATTTGAGTTGTGAAATTTGAGTTGTTGAAGAAACGTTTTCCCTTTATAAATTTGATCTTCAATAAAAATTACATTTACTGTCTATATTCACTGCCCCCAAGTCTTCACTCTTTTTGCTTCTTCTCTTATATCTTTACTTCTCCCTTAGTTATCAGCAGCAAAACCCGTCAACCTCTCCATCACTTTCTTTCATTTGGCTTCATATTCTTAGTGTTTCACGCATATATTTAATACAGTTATTGAAAACTTATTACATTTCAAAATTCGATTTAAAAAATAACCAAATTTTAAAATTAATTAAAAAATTCACTAAAATTTGAAACTAAACTAATTTTAAAATTTGATTAAAAAATTATAGTTCTCGTTTAGAAAATCACCAAATTTTAAAATCTAATTAAAAAATTTATCGAATTTCAAAAGTAATTGAATTTCGAAACTAATTAAATTTTGAAATTTAACTAGCACTTCTCTCAAATTCTGAAATCAAGTAATCTTTGAAATCCGACTAATACCTCTCCCATATCTCCAAATTGGATTCTCTCTTTTTTTTTATTTGAAATTCAGAATACTATTTGAAATCTGATTCTTTTTTCTTTTTATTTCATTTTTATAATTAATATATATTAAATAATAATAATATTATTAATAATAAATATAATAATATTAAATTATATGAAAATATTATGTTAAACTAAATATTTTTTAAATTTTATCTTAAAAACCAAAATTTAAAAAAACATGTTAACCGGATTTTAAAATCCAATAAACATATATTAATTTTTACATATATTAACATATTTTAAATTCAATTTATTATTATTTTAAATTTTAACTTAAAAAATAAAATTTCAAAAAACATGTTAACCAGATTTGAAAATCGGATTAACATATATTAATTTTTACATATGTTAACTTATATTTAATTTTATGTATTAATATTATTATTATTAGTATTATTATTAATTAATTAATAATAATAATAATAATAATAATAATAATAATAATTGTAATAATAATAATAATAATAGTAAATCAAATTTAATGTATGTTAACATAAGCAAAAATTAGTATACGTTAAACTAAATTTTCAAATCTAGTTAACATGACTCTTTAAATTTTTTTAAAGTTAAAATTTTAAAAATATTTAGTTTAATATAATATTTTAATGTTTTAAATATAATTTATTGAACTAAAAAAAGTAAAGCACATTTAAGAAAAATTAAAAACAAAAATATTTAAAAAAAAATTAAAACAAAAATATTTAAAATATAAAAATATAAAGTGTCGGATTGGAAATAACGATGAAATTTCAAAAGCTTAATAAAATAAGAATTGGATTTCGAAATTTAGGAGAAGTCCTAACCTAATTTTAAAATTTGGAAGAATTATAATTTAGATTCCTTTGAGTTTTTTAATTAAATATTGAATTTGAAATTTTTTTAATAAAATTTAAAATTTAGTGACTTTTTAATTAAATTTTAAAATCGAATTTCAAAATTTAATAATGTTTTAAATTCGTAAAGGGAGGTATGAAAGCAAAGAAAAACTTGATTGTAAATTTCTATGGTAATTATGGGAGAGAGAAAAGGTGCAGGGAGAAGTCCGTTAACTAATAGATTGCAACCAATGGACCGAGATGCTTTTTGCACACCAAAATCTATCAGGGCATGCACCTCCACAGCATAACATTATAAACAAAATTCCTTATTTGTGTTAGTTATTTATTTATGTAATTAATGTTTTATATAACTTAATAAGATATTGATCGAGTCTTTAGCAGGAGAGAGCTAAAATTTAACTAACCTCCCACATTTTGTCGACACTTTTAAGTTTTCTTTTTGTGTTATGGTGATGTTTTTGATGTATTGTTTTTTTAAGTTTTCTTTTTGTGTTATGGTGATGTTTATGATGTATTGTTTTTCTAGTTTGAATAACATAAGAAAGTATCTTATATAGAAAAAAATTGTTATTTACTTGTATTCACAATTTGGTATCAGAGCTCTCCTTCATATGGGTTTGAATTAGAACAAGTTACGTGTGTGAGTGAGTGAAATACTTAGAGAGAGTGAGAACAATGAGTTATGAGTGTCAAAAAGAATCAATTTTGAGATGGCTGAAACAATAAAGTATGTCCAACCAGTGATTCCAAAATTCGATGGCCATTATGAACATTGGGCCAATCTTATGGAAAATTTCTTGTGTTCCAAAGAATATTGGCATTTAGTGGAAAAAGGGATTGACGTGGTACCAGACAAAGAAAAAGCCTTAGAAAATGACCTCAAAAGGATGGAAGAAATTTGCTCAAGGACTTAAAGATAAAAAGCTATCTCTAAAGTAATGAAGAGCCATTAAAGAAATTTCTTCAAAAAACATAGAAGCAAATTTACCGAAGGCCAGAATCCCTCGGAACCAGCTAGAAGCCGTCGGTAATTACCTATTACCGACGGTTAAAAAGCCGTCGGTAAAACCCTTGTCGCTAACCATTACCGACGGTCTTCGCCCTTCGGTAATTACCGAAGGGCAAAGGCCTTCGGTAACATCAACATATACTGTTCACGTATCCTACCTCAGGAAATTGCATCAACATATATATCGCAATTAATTAAAATAAATAAAATAAATATAAAAATTGAGATAATGAAACTCAGTAAATAAAATCTTCTACATTAGATAGCCAGATGAGAAATCATCAACACTGTTTTCATTCACAAACATCCTAGCATTCCTATACTCTAACTGTTTCACAATGATATCAGGTACACCTTCCAACCCAACTTAAATTGGTACAAGATCCATTTTCAAGATAAATAATTCTACTGACCAAAACATCAACTATATGTTTACTAAGCAGGGAGTTGGCTTCATGCAACTGACTCTAAAACTGTAGTTGTGAAATATATAGAAAAAAAATGGCTTCATGCAACTGACTCTGAAACTGTAGCTGTGAAATATACAGAAAAAAAATTTTAAAATTAGATATACGTACAACATAAGCAATTGAAATAGAATGCCAATAAAGTACCTCTGTGCCTAAACCATAAAGTGAAGCTTTCAGTCCTCCTGTTGGTGTATACTGTGAAAGAACTGCAGTTTGTAATAAGAGGGATTAACAAAGTTAAGGAAATAAAAAACAATAAAAAACAAGTATATATAAATGGGACCATTTGAATAAAAAAATAAAAATAAAAAATTATTCTTTTATGAAAATCTGTAAGGATTTGACTATTAACCTTGTATATGAAATAAAATTAATTATTAGTAATATATAAATAAAATAACTATGAAATAGCAATACAATAAAATACCTTGTCGTAATTGTAATTAATAAAAAAAATGATATTTGGATTCCTTTAATAAAGGGAAAAAAAATTTTCACCCATGCCGCAACCAAGACCCGCAACAAAATTTAATTACAATTGTTAAATAAAATTAAATGCATTTTGTTAACTTAATATCAGCCATAATAACAAAAATTATTGCCACATAGAGCAAGGTAAACCATTATATTAAAATGAACTCTACAAATTCAGTTTACAAATAACCAGGTAAACCATTATATTAAAACCATCACAAGAGAAAGATACAAAGCCATGGTAGTGACATAAGATCAATTGTGCGATGCTAAAATTGCAATTTAAGAAATCTTCAAGCCTTTTGAGAGAGCCAATGCTGCAACATCTTCAGGCATCAAACATTCAACCATATGCAGATATGCAGATATAAAGATAGAGAAGAAAAAAGTTCAACCATAATGAAATTTAAAATATGTACCGGTGAATATAAAATGTGAAATGATAGAATGTTAACAAACTAATCATGTGTTAAGCATATTTGGAACGTCAATGAAATTTTAATATGCACCTGTGCTTCTTTAACCTCTCTGTCATCTACTTTCTGAACTTCTAGGAGATTCTAACCATTCTTAATCCATCTACAATATTTTAAAATCTCAAAAAATGGAAATGACTTTGATTTTTAATTTCTTTTATATTTTTTTGTTCTTCCTCTTGTAATTTTTCTTTCAATTTATTTTTTAGCTCTTCATCTTCTTATTTTACCATGCTTCTTGATAGGACCTTTTGTATTTTCACTCTTTTTAAAATCCTCTCCTCCCTCTTCATTCAGTTCTCTTTGAATCTTAAATTTAAGACTGGATCATAATATTTAAAGATTGAACTTCTATTAAAGAGTGAATAAAAATTTATAAAAAATGAGATTTATAAAAAACCCTTGGATTAAAGCAAAAGTATTAAGGATGTCTCAAAATAATGCAGTAAACATAGTGTGTCTTAAGACTTTATGGTATGACTTTTACATAGGAAATCACCTAAAAATAGATATATAAATAGAGATTCTGACAACCTTTTACTTTTTACAATATATAGAAAGTAGTAAATAAATAATAATGGGCATTCTTTTTCATTATTATTTTCAGAATGATACTTCTTCATATGAACAACTTATTATGGAACACTGTACACATCAAATATACTTAACGAAGTTTAGAAAGAGACGGTGAAAGAAAAAGCCAAAACTTGGTCCACCAAAAAACCACATCCACCCAAAATCTATCAGTAGCCCCAAATACTGTTACAGAACACTTAACATATCGGTGTCACAAAAACACATGAAATTTTTAAGAGAAGATTCAAATCAGAAAAATTATCCAAACATACTATTCAAACAATGGAAATGGAAAAATCCAAACAGAAAAAAGGAGAAAAGAGAGCTTACCTGGTTAAGCAGAATCCTGTTTTAGCTTCCAATGCTGAAAAGTCCATTTTCTTGAATTTGATTTGTGCTATTCAATATGCCTCTACAATTGTTGTTTTGNAAAGGCAAAGCCAAAGATCAAAAAGAATTTTGAAACATCTGTTTCAACTGGTTTTAACATTTGAAGGTGCAAATTTCAGTTTATCCAAACTGCTGAAAACAGATTTTATCTCATGCATTAAACCGAGGATTTGCGGAAGAAGGTTACCATCTACAAATGTAATCTTATTCTTCTCTTGAAGAGCCATTTGTTTGGCACTTCCATTTAAAGGGATATTAATACTTTAGTTTAATTCTATGACACTATGTATGAGAGACTCGGGTAGAGAAAAATAAAACTACATTTGTTGGAGAACCTAAGGATTACAACAACCAAAACTGCCACAACACTATGTTTGGGAATGCCTATAATCTTGTGCAAAAATAATTAAAAAAGACAGGAAAAGAAAAAAGAAAACTGGCAAACACAATAACAGAGAAGAATAATATGAAGACAAAAAGAAGGGATAATTAAAAGAAAAGGTTATTTCTATTATAATATTTAACTAGTACGAGGTTTTCTACATACGACTTATGACATATAGTAGAATGATTTCTTAAATTCTAACAGCAGGCGCAACAACTATACTGCCAAAATAGAAAAAACTGATACTGAAGGATCCTTGTACAACACAAAAAGCATTTTTGGCAGAGCAATGGGAGCAGAACAAACGTGTAACTTATCTTTTTTGGCAAAATCATTTAAATTCACAGACAAATAACTTACCTCCCCCTCCACACTACAAACTGTAGACGAAGACGAAGATAGCCTCCAAAGACCACGGTAGAGGAAAAAAGGGAACAATGTCCACACCTTTGCCCTAGAGTGCGCTTCTCGACCTTTGACGCCCCATTAAGCAGTCCTGCAAAACAAAATCGAAAAACATGGCATCACAACAGCGCCCATTTGCGAAGTCGCAAAACGACACACTTACCAATTCTGGAATAGCTCTACCTCTACGCGTGAGGGAAAAAGATGGAAACTCTGCTAATAGCCTAAACCAATGGAAACATTTAGCCTCGAACAAACCCTCGAACGAAGCGCCTCTGCTATGAGAGAAGGAAGCGCCACCGAAGTGGGAGGTCTGCCACTGCCTGTGCGAATGACGAAGAAAGCGACCTGTGGCGAGGAAGACAACGTTCTGTGGCGAGGAAGACAACGTTTTGTGCGAACACAACCAGGGCGAGGGAGACAACTTTGGTTCGGAGCAACCAATTTGGGGGAATGCGTGGGCGAGGGTTTTCTATTTGGGCAAAGTACTTGGCTCGAAGAATGAAATTGGGGGGCAGAAACCTAGTTTTGGGTTTAATGACCGAGAAACTTACCGACAGTCTCACACCCTCGGTAAGGCCTTCAGTAAAATTAATTTACCCACACCCATTAGGCCTTCGGTAATCTGCACTCGGTTCCTTCGGTAATAAAACTAATTTTTTTTCGTTTTCTCTAGTTAATTCTAGTTTCATTTTTGATTTCCAATTCTATTTTCTATTCTTTCTCCATTTTCATTTTCCAATTGCATTTTCGTTTGCCTCTATTTTGCTGAGTTTCCATTTTGATTCAAGTTTCATGCTCCAGTGGTATTGCTTCGTTTAACTGCTCTGCTTCGTTTTACTATTACGTTTTCAATTTCTATTCTTTTGTTTGCTATCTTCGTTTGCTCTTTGTTTCATTTCCAGACCTTGTTCATCATTGAATTTTATGTTTCTTTTTCTATTTAATGAGAGCTTAAATTTTGTTGGTTGTGACTAAAGAGATTGCAACATTTTCCTTGAGATTATTTTGTTGTCATTTGATTTCACTGTTCTTACTTTGCATTATGTTTAATCTGTTATGTGTTGCAATTAGATATACGCTTAGTGGTCTAATTTGTGCTTAATCTCCACTTAGTTTATTAACGCCACATTTTCTTAATTTGTGGTAGTGCAAAATCAATTAAATAGGTGCATTACGATTGCTTAATTCATTTTTATGAAAACCAGATTAATCTTCGCTTAGTTGGTTAATTCGTGTTGGATTAGGGGTGAGAGAAACGTGTAATTTGTTGTTAATCAAGGATAGGAAGCATTGCAATTGAACTACTGACCAACCGTTTTTATCATTGTTTAATCTAGGTCATTTGTGTTGTTAATTTAATTTGTGAAACTGCTTAACCCCCTACTACCTGTTTAATCCTTTGACTGAACCAAAAATTGGTCCTTGAGAGACGACCTATGAGTCATTCCTTAGTTACTGCATTTAATCTGCAAGACTAATTTGAGTCACGGCCAAAATCCCTCGGAAACAGCCAAAAACCGTTGGTAATAGGTCATTACCGACGGCTTACCGACGGTCCGAAAGCCGTCGGTAAAACCCTTGTCGCTAACCTTTACCGACGGCTTTTGCCCTTCGGTAATTACCGAGGGGCACAAGCCTTTGGTAATTACCGAGGGCGAAAGCCGTCGGTAATTACCAAGTGGCTAAAGCCTTCGGTAAATAAAAGAATGAGATTTTTTAAAAGACACACCCCTGAACATTATAATTTACACCCCTGGAACATTATAATTTTTAAAAGACAAGCAAAAATATATCAGAGAAGGAAAAGGCATGAATTTAAACACTTTTTAAAAAAAATAAAAATTAAAGAATGAGATTTAGGGCCAAAACAACAGTACAACTGACCAAGGTCTAAAACAAAGGGTGCCTTATGTGGCAAAAGTCTCAAAACTAAACATCTACATAAAACTGTAAGATGAAAATGTCCTAAAGTTCTTCGGGCCTAGAGAAAAAGAAAGGGAGAAATGAAGAAAATTGAACAAAACAAATACATAAAATTAGACATGGCTTTGGCTTTGCTTCCCTAATCAAGTCAATTGCACTACACTCATGCTAGACAACTAGTTTGCCTCATGCAACTGCTTGGATTTTCCATTTGATCTAAAGTCACGACCCCCTTCCACGATATCCACCACTGCTGCCGCAGCTACGACCTACAACAAAATTTAATTACAATTGTTAAATAAAATTAAGTGCATCTTATTAATTAACTTAATATCAGTCACAATAACAAAATTTATTGCCACATAGAGCATCTTAATAAGCTTAAAAATTAAAAAGTAATGGGTGGAAAATATCAAAAAGTTGAATTGGACAAGATAATTGAATATTTCCCCTTCCCAATCAACTCTTCAAAGCCTAAATCAAAACAGAACATATCTCCTAGTCTTAAAGAGCCAAAAGAATCAAGTTCAATGACTTCCAAAATATCAAGTAAAACTGTAAAAGCCATACACGAGTCATAATTAATGAGGTTGCAGCTATTAGTGCTATTTCTAGTTTGGAACACTGCAATTGCTTCTTCTTTGGACATACACAGTCCCTTTTACTTCTTCACCTTCTATCTACCTTTTAAATGTATTGCAACATATATACATTATTTTTACTGTGGTATGTACACTTATGCACACAACATTATTTCAACTGTAACATCAAAGCTTTTGAGTTTATTGTAATCATATGCTATAGCAATATAACACCACTAGCCATAGTTATCCATAATTCCCAAAAAATCTCAAAATCACAATGGAACCTTCACTATCATTGCAAGTAAAAACCTTGAACCTATATAGGTACTTTTGTTTTACCTATCAAGTATTTGATATCTAGTTTTACAAAGGAAAGATTATAGAAAATTTGTCAAATTCCAAAATGAGTCTGAGTGATTCCCAAAACTAATATGCAGAAATATAAGTCTATTGACAGCTCATCCCCTGCCCCTTTTTTCTTCTCATTCTGATGGTGTAATAGTAATGAAAATGACACAAGTTGATTAATTCGTATAACCATGTGTTTGCTTGTTTGGACATTTCAGAAAAAAAAAAGAAATGATGGAGCCTTCATTTTCTTTTTTAGCCTATTGATTTTGAATGAACATATGGCCTATTAGCATCATTCCAGTTCAGGAATCTACACTTATCTCTTCTTCTCAACCTCACTTATTCTCACTCACAGGAAGATTGATAAAGTTGTAAGAGAGCATATTAATTTAGTATGCCTTAGTGTTTGTCAGTGATAATTCAGACTGTTATGATAAGAGAATCCAATTTACATGTACCAATTTTAACAGGCTTAGACATGAAAGAAGGTGACATTGCCTAATTCTTTTGACTTTATGATCTAAGAGCAGTCATAAGGGATTAAGATTCCTTGCATCAATAAAGTATCTGCAAAAAAAGTTTCAATTATAATAACAAAGAAATGTTAGATCTCCGACTAGTCAGAATGAGACTAAGTTGCTTACCTGCTCCATTAAAGTAACAACTTCACAGACTAAAATCAAAAGACAGAGTTTCAAGTTGGACAAAGAACATCAATGGACAAATATACAACCAAAGTTTGCAGCATGCTGAACAAAACATCAATGGAAACCTAAGGCAAGTAAAAACACTAAGATAAAAAAGAAAAGATGAGACAAAGAAATACACTTGGATTTTGAGAATTGACACTCTCTTTTGCTTATGAGACAAAGTCTATGATGTTTTATTTAACATATAAAACATAATGCATAGTTTCAGAACCTAACAGAGTCATTAAAACAGTAACTATATCAGCAAAACTTTGCTTGTTTATGACTTAAAGTAGAGGACCCTTCTTTTCTCCTCAACATGGAAAAAGTACGAGTTGTGACCAAACCAAATAATGAGCACTTTCTTCTGGTCATGCATGCATCAAATCTCAAAAGTTAATAAAGGCATTTACCAATTCATGTAAATATGATTGAGCTCGTTCCACAGCTTTCTTGTCTTCTGAAGAATTGTTGATGGGTTCAAACCATTTGGTATTCATGGCAACACCAATTCTCCCTCCTTGAGTTTTCTTCCATTCAAACCTTTCTCGTAAGATTGCCCATATCTGGACACCTAAACTCTTAATTCACACTCACTAAGTAACCTTAAAAACATGATTGTAATATATAATTCTACAAGTTTGATAGCAAAGTCGATATATTAATGATGTTACACTAATCAAAGTATATGAAAGATGATTTTGGTAACTCTTGTCATATCAAAATACTTACTCAATCTCAGGACTTAGCCAACCTTTGTATCTTTGCTGAAGTTCTTCAGGAATATCATAATGTGATATTGTCTGTGATATTTTCATAAAAGGTTTTATTCCTAAATCAAAACCAGAAAAGGAAAAGTGTTAGAGATAGAAAAACTATAGAATTAATCATATAGAAAAAATGAAACCTCTTGAAAGAAGTGTGTCAATTAGACTGTTATAGTAATCAATGCCAGCCAAATTCACTTTTCTAAATCTCTCCTCTGCATCAAATTTATAATGCAATAGTCAGAGATAGAAAAAGTGGCTCGGCGTCGAGTGCTCCCCAAACGGCAGAGTGGTGGGCCTCTCCCTCCCTTCCCTCAACCTCCGTGGTCCAATTGATTCTCTCACCCCACTAGTGTACCTCCACTTCCTTGACCTCCACAAAAACCTCTGCTTCCTTCTCCTCCTTGACATCTCCGACAACAACATTCACGGCCCAATCCCGAACCAACACCACTTCACTGCAACGTCCTCGACACACCAACCCCCACCCCTGTCACAACACTCACAAGGACCAAAACACGAACCCTAGCCGCAAACCAACCACCAACAAAACGCTGTTAGCGTTCGTAATAGCAACCGCTTTAAACCACCTTAGGGCGACAATCTCACGCTTCAAACCAATGAACTGCTTCAAACAAAGAATAGGGAATGGAAGAGCGCCACCCAACAACGAACCTCCGTCAGCGTCCACACTACCAAACTCCCGCCGTCAAACCGTAGCATTGAACCGGCCGACCGCCACCAAAGTTGCAACCCTAAGTCAGGGAGTGAGTTCGACAGGGGGAGACACTTCTACTTTTTGGGAAATTTGGGTTCATTTGATGAACAAGTATTCATTTAAACTTAAAAGCATTGCAGACTGTTATCGAAGGGAAAAAGTCCTCGGTGTTTAATTTCACCAATAAATTACCGAAGGTCTGAAGACTATCGATAAGAAGCCTTCGGTAATACGCGTTTTTATTGTAGTGGACGATCAAAATTCCATGAAGCAAAATTTTAGGGGTCAGCAAGGGTGAAATAAGCTCAACTACAGGCTTTACACAAGGATTTTGAAACATTGCAGATGAAGGAAGGAGAATTAGTAAACTCTTATTTTGCACGCACCTTGAAAATAGCCAAAAGAATGAAGGTAGTTCGAGAAATCATGAAAAAAAAAATGTCATAACTGCAAAAATCTTGTGATCTATGGCAATCAAATTCAACTATGTGGTATGTTCCATTGAAGAATCCAACAATATGGATACAATGACTATAGATGAATTGCAAAGTTGCTTATTAGTACATGAGCAAAGAATGATGCTTTCAATTGAAGAGGAGCAAGTTGTAAGATTCAGGAAGGGGTCTTAAATATAAGGCAATATTGTGATTTTGGTGTTTTTGTGTGAAAATTAGTGTTATTGAGTGTACACTTTTGTTAGAACATAATTTTTATGTTATTTTATTTTTGGCTTAGGGGCAAAAATGGTCTTTTACCTTTTATTAATTTTGTGCAAGAAATTAAAATAGAGGATGTAGAAAGGAAAAACATGCAAATTAAATAATGTGGGAATTTAATAAAAAGATATTATATAATTCTTTTTGAAGATTATTTGTTGTTATTTTAAAAAGTGGTTGAAAGAAAATAAGAGATATAATCTTGAGATTAAAAGAGATCTTATTACTAGAAAATGATATTATTAGATATTGTTAGATATTCTAAAAGATATTCTTGGATATTGTTATATAGTTAATTAAAAGATATATTGAGGTATTATTATATATAATTAGATATTATGGCTAGATAATAATATATATTATTGATAGACTTATCATAATTAAGTAGAATAAAAATATTAAGATAAAATATATTATCTATGGACTTATCATAATTAATTAAGTTAAAAATAAATTTATTTTATTCTATCTATATCTTTTATTTTAGTTGGTTGCTATTATTCTTTACGGGCTTTTATTATAAATAGAGTACCCTAGATATGTTCTACACAAAGTTGTAATTATATTAGACACCTCCTATAGAAACCATGGCCATTAGAAAAATAAGACTAAAACTTTGAAGTGAGAGGAAAGGAGAGAGAGTGAAAGGAAGAGTGCAACTACATTGGAGAAGATATTTTGGTATAGAGAAAGCCTTAGAATTGGCCCAAGGAGAGCTTACATTCTTGATTTGTTTCATTCTTGATTTCTTAGATTCATGATTGTTTACATTCTTTATTTTCTTGATAAAGAGAAGATTACTATTGTTTGTTGTATGTTATATATTCTTGATTTACTTGCATGAAAATACTTGTTTGATATATGTTTATATGATTACGATTATGATTCTCTATTGCTATTATTGAGCAATGGTTATGTGTGCATGTGAATAGGTTTTTAGCAATATTTTTGATGGATTTTCCCTATGAATGTATTATGTATGTTTTGTTGGGCTATCCCAACAGAGGGTTTGATACTAAGGGAAAACAAAGTTATGATGCTTGGGGTTTTCCATGAAAATATAGGTTTTAAGGGTGTGATGATAACTATAGAATGGGTTTAGGGGTTGTGTTAGGGTTAGGGTTGACTTGTGGTTGAGATTAGAGCATGAGTGAGTGTTGAGGTGTACCTGAGTATGTGTGGTTGATGAACATAAGAGTGGAGGATAGGTCTACTTGTTGTACCTAGTAAATCTTGGTTTTTATCTACGGATAGGTTTTGGTTGTTTGGGTATTGAACCCTCTTTGTGTGGGGGTGATGGTGTTTCCTTGTCCTTGTGTGACAGGAAGGCAAGTTCCTTAGCTAGATTGTGAGACTACTCGAACTTATCTGTATGGAAGGCTACAAATTGGGTTGTAGGAGCGGCTACAGTCGGTGAGGTAGGGTATATGAGTGAGACTGATTCTTTCCACCATGGTGTTTATGGTATTGTGGATGCTAATAGTAGTGATCATGATGGGGTTAATTATGATGAAGGTACACATGTTGATGATCATAGTGATGATGAAACTTTAGGGGAATGCTATGTTGATAGTCATGGTATTAGGTGATGTAGTTAGCATAGGTGTTGATGAACAGGTATAGTGCAGTCTAGGTGTGTGATGTTCGAGGATCGAGGATCGAGCCATTTAAAATGATTGATTTTTTATCTTTAGAGGATTAGGAATCCTATTGTTATTACTTTTATGCATAGGGTGTTTGATTATGGTTGATATAATCATTAGGTATGTATCTTGTTGTGTGTTTGATTATGGTTGATATAATTAATATGTATGTTTATATGAATTGTTTTTGTTAGATCACCCTTACATGTTGTGGTTATGGTTTCCACCTACGATGATCATTTCTATACGAGAGCATATGATTATTCAATTAGTTCAGATATTGTAGAGCGCGACGAGTGGATTGAGAGAGTTTGGGAATTTATGGTTGTTTGTATAAACTATTTTATATGGAGTTTTATTTTATAATTAAATTGGAATTTTGGTTTATTTTTCTTAAATTGTAAAACCTTATTGAATTTGGATTCCACAATGGTATTATGATTTAAATGTTCACTCGTAATCGTGGCATCCCAAAATTGGGGTGCTACACAAGTCATGCAGACTGTGGTTGAAGATAAAAACAGTGGAAGAGGTAGAAGAAAAGGAAGAACACAAGGATCCTCACAAGGTAGAGGAAGGGTCTGGCAAATGTTTAATAAAGCTAATGTAGAATGTTTCAAATGTCACAAGCTTGGACACTTCTAGGATGAATGTCCTGTGTGGGAAAAGAAGGCTAATTATGCATAAATGAATGATAAAGAAGAACAAGAGGATAAGCTCTTGTTAATGGCTTTTGTTGAGAGCAAAAAAGGAAAGGATGAGTGGTTTCTTGATTCAGGATGCAACAATCACATGAGTGGTAATAAGGAGTGGTTCTCGAAATTGGATGAGAGTTTCCGACACAAGGTGAAATTGAGGAATAACACCTATATAACTGTGATGGGGAAAAATAGTGTGTGATTGATGGTGAAAGGTGTTATTACTCATGTATACTATGTTCCTAAACTAAAAAATAATTTATTGAGTCTCGAACAGCTATAAGAAAAGGGTTTGAGTATAAATATTCAGAACAATAAGTGCAATGTTGTTCATCCAAAGAAGGGGCAAGTTATGGAGATTCAAATGAGTGCAAATAGAATGTTTGTTTTGGCAGCAACGGTAACAACAACAACATGCTTCCAGGAAGATGTGGAGGATAAGTCTCAGCTATGGCATAATAGGCTCGAACATTTAAGCTATGATGGCTTAAAAATGCTTATCTCTAAGAAAATGGTGACAAGGTCGTCTTCAATTACTACTCCTCAAAGTCTCAGTGCACATTGTCTAGTAGGAAAGCAACATCAAAACGTTATGCCTAAGAAAAGCCAATGGAGAGCTTCTAAGCGGTTGCAGCTGATTCATGCAGATTTGTGCGGACCCATTCAACCAATATCAAAGAGCAATAAGAAATACTTCCTAAGTTTCATTGATGATCTATCACGTAAAACTTGGGTGTATTTTTTGGGTGAGAAATCTGAAGTTTTTTCTTTCTTTAAAAGCTTTAAGGCAATGGTTGAAAAAGAAACTGGAGAAAACATTGTATGTTTGAGAACGAATATGTGAGGTGAATTTTCTTCAAAAGCATTTGATGATTTTTGTAGAAATCAAGTAATAAGGAGGCAATTAACTGCTGCCTATACTCCCCAACAAAATGGAGTTGTTGAAAGGAAGAATATAACCATCATGAATATGGTTCATGCAACGTTGAATGGAAGGCAGGTACCTAAAGTTTTCTAGCCTGAAGCAACAAAATGGTGCGTTTATATTTTGAACAGAAGCCTCACAACAGCAGTAAAAGATAAAACCCCTGAAGAAGTCTAGAGTGGAGTGAAGCCTTCTGTAGACTACTTTCGAGTCTTTGACTGTCTTTCCCATGTTCATACACCTGATCAACAATGAATTAAGCTCGATGACAACAATAAACAATGTGTTTTATTTGGGGTTAGTGATGAATTTAAAGCACACAAACTATTTAATCCAGTCAACAAAAAACTTATAATTAGCAGGGATGTAATATTTGAAGAGCATAAGGGCTGGAATTGGGAGCATAACAAAACAGAGAATCAACAAAATATTGCTTAATGGGAGGAACATGATGAGAATAGCTCTGGTATGCAACTTGACACACCAAAAAGTGAGGAGCTGCAACAAGAAGAGTCATAAAATGTTGCTACAACAAATTCCAAAATTATGTCTCACACTTCAGTACTTGAGACTCCACTTGAAGGGAGGGTTAAAAGGTATCGCAGAGGACTTGTTTGGATGGCAAATTATAAAGGAGGAGAAGGATCGTCTGATGATGATACAATGGCGATGCTTACAACAATAATTGATCTAGAAAATTTTGAAGAAGCTGTCAAGAGTAAGTAATGGCGTAATGAAATGATAAAAGAGATGGAAGCTATATAAAAAATCAAACGTGGGAATTAACTGAGATGCCAAAATAAGTGAAGACAATTAAAGTCAAATGGGTATACAAGACCAAGCTCAAGGAGAATGGAGATATTGACAAATACAAAGCAAGGATGGTAGCAAAAGGATATGCACAACACTATGGAGTGGATTATACAGAGGTATTCACACTTGTTGCCAAACTAGACACTATTTGATGACAACCCCAAAAGGGACTTCCCATCCAAAGAAGCATCAACCACACTAAGACTATGAAAGGGAAGTTGAGTACAAACTTAATCTTTTCTTTCTAAAGTCTAAGCATCTTTATCTTTGCTAAATAACCTTTACTTTGTTTTGTAGGTTCTTAATAAAGAGGAGACACCATGTACATACAGCTAAGGAAGGCTTCCAAGAAGGACAACCAACAAATCACAAAAGGAAGCCAGATGGCGCCCCAACGCCCCCTCTCTAGGGCGCCCCAGCACTAGACACTGCAGAGTCTTCTTCTTCACTTGGATTGTTGACCTGACATGCTGTACCTTGCGTCCCAAGTCTCTCAAACTGCATAGCTTCCTCAGCAAGCTTCTTTTACACTTAGAGTAGCTTACTTAGCACGTTTTTGAGTCACTCCTTCATCTATAAAAGGAGGACTCTTCTCTTTGTAAAACTTCAACTTTGAATTAATAACGAAATGCTGTTGAGATTTCTCTAGACATTATTTCAGAGTTCAAATTACTTGTGCCTATTCTGCACACTTTCCACTAGCTTCCTTCCCTCTTGGAAGGCTTTCGAAGCTTGAGATTCCTTGATTCATCCTCACACCTTCGTTGAAGCATCCATTAAACACTTACCGTGCCACACTCTACACCTTCATTCCGCTGCCACCTCTGGTTTAGGGAGCTGCTCGTGATTGATTTGCAAGGAAGCTTCCATCATTTGGTAGTCAGAGCCAGCACGTCCACGCGGTTCTACATAGCTAAGTCACTCATTCAAATCATTTTTCACTTTTACCGTGTTGTTCTGTTCATATGTCACTGTTCCATTAATTTTTTTTTTTCGTTTTCAGTTCGTGTTTGAGTGAATTGTGTTCGTTCTCTGATCCTTAGTGTTTGCTTTACATTTTAATCGGTGCATATCACTTGTTTGAGTCCAATTCAACATCCAACTTTACATTTCGTTTCTGTCACGGTATTGTGCAATTATCTTTAAAGTTTTCATCCTGTCACTTGGTTTTGATTCTGTTTCAGCCTTGCTTTTTGTTTTTGTTGTGTGTCCATGGATTTACTAGCTCAATTTTGATCATTTAAAGCCATGAGGCATTGCCTAGCTTTGATCAAAGCACTTTTGAGTGTTGACCGAGACTATCTCTGCATAAAACCGTGCTTTCTGGTTTGAATTGGTATATTCTTTTGCGGTCCAGATTTTTGGTGTTTTCTGTTGCGTGCAACTTTGTTTCATGTGTTTGGATGTGCCTGAAGTGATTCCAACACCTATGCTTCATTAAAATCCAAATTGAGTGATTAAGTTCCTCATAAAACGTTCAAACCTCTGCATCTGATATTTGTTTCTGCTAGCACGCAATCAATTCGGTTTTTTGCATTTCTTCAGTTTCTGCAGTTGTGAACAAGTTTGTTTGAAGCATTTGTGAATGTTGCAAGTGATAGTAATCACAATTCCATGCTGAATCTAAAAATCTGTGGTTGAGTTACTTCAATTCTAATTCTCGTTTCTGTTTTCAGCAAACTTTTTTCATATTTTGAAGCTTTGGCACCGTGCTTTAGTTCTTTGACTGTGTTTAGGTTCATTTACATCTTCTAGCTAATTTTCTGCCGCTAGATCTAGTAATTAGGACTATTCTTATATGTTGATTGATCCAGCCAGCTTTGATTCACTGCATATTTTCTCAAATCTGCTGTTGTTTACTCCATTTTACTGCATAATTGGCAACTCAATAGGTGATTTGGAGTTTGTGTCCGTGTCTGTGCATTGCAATTGTTTCTCCAAGTGTATTTGAGCACTTGAAACTTGTTGCCATTGCTGTTTAGTTCATTATCATCACATTTGCACAATTTCAATCTCAATCCACGTCATTTTGCTTCATATGTGCAACTACACATCTCATTTTGAAATACCACTTGTATTGCTGTTGTTTCGTTGATCATAGACCCAATACTAGTGCTTTGAAAGTTGCCTTTACTATTCATTTGGTCATTATTCACATTTTACTGCATCTACACAATTTTAGCTGCCAATTTTTACCACTTTGTCAACTATACCAATGATATTTTGCACTGATTGTTTCCTATGCTGTTTCATGACATACACATGTTCCATTTGATGTTACAAAGTTACTGGCAATGCTAATTACATAGTTGATTTAGTTCCATTGAATTTGACCAGTACAGTTTCCACTTTTCTGCCATTCATAATCACCACTGAAACCACCCATTTTCTACTTATTTTGCCACTGCAGTACATTTTGCTTGTTGTTTGGTATTCTTCCCCATAGATAAAGTGCATTTTGGATTGGCAAAAGCTGGGTTTCTGTTTCTATACACCATTACGTGATCCATATACTATATATCATTCATAAAAAGCAATTTCAACCCTGCAATCCACTCTTGAAAGTTCAAAAATCAGAAAAATACCAAAACTGCAGTTCATTGTGGCATTTCATCAAACAATTTTAAATTTTCATTAAACACTTGCATTGCACAGATTTCAATCAATGTTTTGAGTCTTTTATTGTTTTTATAATCTGTTTTAGACCCTTTCTTAGGCTCCTTTTGTGTGTCTCCTTTTATTCCAGCTGTATCTCACTTGAATTCACCATTTTTTGGCTTCCATACTATACTTACAATTTGGTTTTTGGCTAATTGAGTTCTGGTGCAGCAACTGTCCAATTCTCTCACGGTTTTGTGTGATTGACAGTGGTGTGTGACTCCTTTTTTAGGTGATCCAGGTTCCAGAAGCTTTCTCCAAGAGGGTAGCATCCTAGGAAGTGGAGAGATTGTAGAATTGGTCACAGAGGTTGCTTTCAAAGCTGCAGCTTTGTTGCGGAATTCAGCAACATTTCTCCACCTTTCGCACCAAAATTTTGAAACACTTTGGAGCTAGAATACATCCAGATTTTGTAGCTTATCATTGTATACATATTGTAGATCATTTTATCAATTTTCTAGCCTTGTATCACAGAAACTTTAAGGTTTAATTTTCTTTACATTTTTCAAACTTAAAGTAACTTGGGAAAATGCTTTTCAAGCAATTCCAAGTCTACTAAGCAACATTGTAATAGTTAGTTCCCACTTCTTAGAGTGAAAGTGTGTCAAGGGGCTCCAAGTGTCACTTGCACTTTCACATAGGGCCAATTATCATTGTCTTCCATTTCCATTCATTTACTTTTCTTTGCTTGATTGACTTTTATGTTTTAAGTCTCAGTGATACTTAGGAGTGCGTTTCATATAGTTAAACCTTCATTTGGTTTCTAGGAGCATATCATCCTTGCATTTTAAAAAAAGGTTTTGAAAGACTTCTATCTAGAAACTTGGGGAAGAAGCGTCAGGAGACACTCTGGCTAAGGAAGGACAAGGTTTCTAAGCTTGTCCATTATGACTCACGTCTCCTTCCTGGGAGCTATTCGGTTTCTTCACCTTTAGAATCTCTATAGAAGTCATTCACCAAAAACAAGACAATCCTCTTTTCAAAAGTTTTGATTCATACTTGTGCAAGGCTTTCAAATCTTTGTAAAAACAATTTCTCTACTTCACAAGCATGAGTCACTCTAGTGTTCAAGGTAATGTCACTCAAGATCAGGAGAACATAGAGTTAAGAGAAGAACTCAATAGAACCAAGACTGAGTTGAATGAGCTAAGGCAAATGGTCGCCAATCTTGCTATCAATCAAAGCGGGCACACACAAGGGACTCACTCTCATAGGCAAAATCATGGTCAAGATGATTATTCCGACCATAGTGATCACCATACTTACCAACCTTATGATCACTATCAACACCCTCCTAGGCGTCAACCTAACCATAGAGATCATAATGTGGAACCTAAGCTTGACCTTCCCCTTTTCTATGGTAGAGATAATGTTGAAGAATACTTTGAGTGGGAGATGAAGGTTGAACAGATTTTTGAGTGCTACAACATTGATGATAGGAGGAGAGTGACCTTAGCCACCTTAACCTTTCAAGGTGCAGCCTTCTATTGGTGGACATCCATCATACGAGATCAAAAGATGCATGACGACTACACCATCCAATACTGGAATGAGTTGAAAGCAGCCTTACACAGAAGGCATGTCTCGGCCTATTATGCTAGAGAAGACATGGACAAGCTCCATCGACTTCAATAAAGAAACATGAGTGTTGAAGAATATAGGCAAAAGTTAGAATTACTCATGCTAAGAGTTGGGATAAAAGAGGAAGAAAGATTCACAATAGCTAGATTCCAGAGCGGCTTAAACTTTGAGATCCAAGATAAGGTAGAACTCTTACCTTACTTAGATCTCAATGATTTTGTTCAGCTATGTGTGAGAGTGGAAGAGCAAATTAGAAGAAAAGCGTCCACTAAAAGGAATTACCCTACCACCTCCGAGTATAGGAAAGATTCTAAGAGGGAGGGTAGTCCATTGAGGTATGAAAAACCTCAAGAAAAAGAAAAAGAGAAAGAGAAAGTGAGAGGTAAAGAAAAAAAGAGAGAGCGCGAAAGAAATACCCCTCACAAAGAGTCTTCAAAAGAAACAAGGGATAGAGAGACTAGATGCTTTAAGTGTGGAGAGAGAGGACATTATCCTTCTGAGTGTCCTCATAAAAGGTCTACTTATCTCTTGGACCACCAAAGTGAAAATGATGATTCTTCTAGTGATTCGGATACTTCCATATATGAGGAAGAAACCTTACCGTGTGTGATGAGTGCATATTTATGTTCACATTTATGCTTTAAAATTAAAATTTTTGATAGAATATTTATGCTTAAATGATTGATTTGTAGAGGATTTGTGATTATTGGATTTAGCGTGTTTGGAAATAAAAAGGGCTTAAAAAGTGATTTTAATTGCATAAATTATTCTTGGATGT
>NC_028358.1:21994998-22000435 GCF_000741045.1 Vigna radiata var. radiata | reverse complement strand
GTTACTTTAGCCCTATCTACTTTCTTGAATACTACTAGGCAATACTGAAGTTGCCTTGAAAAGTAATATTAATTTGATAGCTTCAACGACAACTTATCAGTGTGAAGGTGAGTTATTGTTGGTTAGAAGACTTCTTGGAAGTCAAACCAAAGAGCTAGAACAATCTCAAAGGGAGAACCTATTCCGTGCAAGATGCAAAATTTTTGAAAACACTTGTTCATTAATTGTGGATAGTGGTTCTTCTAGCAATTGTTGTAGTTCTAGAGTGGTGAACAAATTAGCCTTACTTACTATTCCTCATCCAAAACCTTATAACCTTCAGTCGATAGCAGAGGATGAAGAAATAGTAGTGAACACACAAGTAACCATACCAATATCCATTGGCAAATATGAAGAAAATGTTTTATGTGATGTTGTTCCAATGGATGCTGGGCATGTTTTACTTGGTAGGCCATTGCAATATGATCATAGTTCCACTCATGATGACAAAATAACTTTCCTCCATAAAGGAAATAAAATCACATTGATTCCTCTTACACCTGAACAAGTGAAAGAAGATGAGATAAAAATCAAAGAAAAAATTGAAAAAGAAAGACAAAACGAAAATAGGTTGGACAAGCAACCTTCTCAAGCAAAGAAAAAGGAGTCAAAGGTATGCATGATGTTAACTCCTTCCTTAGCAGGTAAAAACCTTGACTATCCTTCTCCAAAACATCACTTTGATTCTCCATTTCATCATGGGGAATGTTCCAAACAAAGTGAAAACATAAAGGCTATGATTTCTTCTAATAAAATTTTTGTCACAAGGCCTACATTTCATATTCTTCTCTTTGTATATTTCTTATTCCTCATACTCATTTTTGCTATCTTTTGTAGATATATCTTTGACCTAGGAGGAAAATAAACACCAAAGTTATGCTTCTTCTTTCTTCCCGATTTGAGGACAAATCGTTTTTAAAGAGGGAGGGAATGATGGCAACCCCAAAAGGGACTTCCCATCCAAAGAAGCATCAACCACACTAAGACTATGAAAGGGAAGTTGAATACAAACTTAATCTTTTCTTTCTAAAGTCTTAGCATCTTTCTCTTTGCTAAATAACCTTTAATTTGTTTTGTAGGTTCTTAATAAAGAGGAAACACCATGTACATACAGCTAAGGAAAGTTGCCAAGAAGGACAACCAAGGAATCACAAAAGGAAGCTAGATGGTGCCCCAGCGCCCCCTCTCCAGGGTGCCCCAACGCCAGATGGCGCCCCAGCGCCCCCTCTCCAGGGCGTCCCAACACCAGACACTGTAGAGTCTTCTTCTTCACTTGGATTGCTGACCTGGCATGTTGTACCTTGCGTCCCAAGTCTCTCAAACTGCATAGCTTCCTCAGCAAGCTTCTTTTACACTTAGAGTAGCTTGTTTAACACGTTTTTTAGCCACTCCTTCATCTATAAAAGGAGGACTCTTCTCTTTGTAAAACTTCAACTTTGAATTGATAATGAAATGCTGTTGAGATTTCTCCAAACATTATTTCAGAGTTCAAATTGCTTGTGCCTATTCTGCACACTTTCCTCTACCTTCCTTCCCTCTTGGAAGGCTTTCGGAGCTTGAGATTCCTTGATTCATCCTCACACCTTCATTGAAGCATCCATCAAACACTTACCGTGCCACACTCTGCACCTTCATTCCACTGCCACCTCTAGTTTTGGGAGCTGCTCGTGATTGATTTGCAAGGAAGCTTCCATCACTATTCGTATAATCCTTTCACTGGTTGCACAAAATGGATGGATCATATTTCAGTTGGATGTGAAAAGTGCATTCGTTCATGAAGAGCTTAAGGAGGAAATCTATGTACAACAATCGATTGGGTTTGTAAAGAAGGGAGAAGAAGAGAAAGTATACAAGCTAAGAAAGGCATTATATGGACTCAAACAGGAACCAAGGGCATGGTACAATAGGATAAAAGGATATTTTCTATAAAATGGCCTTGAAAGATGTTTCTGTGAACATACATAGTTTACAAAGTCAACTGACGGATGTAAAATTTTAATTGAGTGTCCATATGTGGATGATCTAATTTATACTAGGAATGACTTTAAAAATTTCATGCAGTCAAAATTTGATATGACTAACTTAGGAAAGATGAGATATTTTCTTGGCGTTGAAATTCTACATAATACACATGGAATTTTCATGTGTCAAAGGAAGTATGCCCAGGAGGTTTTATCTCGGTTTGGTATGTTGAACTGCAACGCAGTCAAAAATCTGATTGTACCGAGAACAAAGTTATCTAGGAATGATGTAGGGACCAAGGTGGATGCTACTTTGTTCAAACAAGTAGTTGGAAGTCTTATGTATTTGACTGCTACTAGACCAAATTTGATGTATGTTGTCAGTTTAATCAGTAGGTTCATGGCCAACCCCACAGAAACTCACTAGTTTACAACCAAGCGAATTCTAAGATACTTTAAGAGGAGTATTGAATTTGGAATTCTCTACAAAAAAGGGGAAAATATGACATTGATAGCCTATATTGACAGTGACTTTGTTGGAGACATAAATGACAGAAAAACACATAAGGATTTGTATTCACTTTAGGAACTGAAGTTGTTTCATGGTCCTCCAATAGGCAGCCAATTGTAACTTATTCTACAACAGAATCAGAATATGTAGTTGTTGCAACAAGTGCATGCTATTGTATTTGGATTAAGAGAATATTAGAGGCTATTGGTTTCAAAGATCATAAACATGTTGTGGTTCTATATGATAGCAGTTCAACTATTAAGTTATTTGAAAATCCAGTGTTTTATGGTAGGAGTAAATATATCGATGTTAGATTTCATTTCTTAAGAGACCTTATCAATGATGGAAAAATTAAATTATACTATTGCAGTTCTCAGAATCAAATAGCTGATATAATAACCAAGCCACTTAAACTAGAACAGTTTATGAAATTCAGAAGCATTCTAAGACTTATTGAAGTATCATAAATAAATTAAATGGCTTGTTCAAACATTTAGTTTAAGGGAAGAATCGTTAGTTATTTATTTATTCAATTAATGTTTTATTTAAGTAGTTAAGCATAGTGGATTCACGAAGAGAGAGAGCTAAAATTGAGCTCTTAGATAACTTCTCACATCTTATGGACAAATTTTTCTTTTGTGTTATGATGATGCTTTTTCATCTGATGCGTTCTTTTTCTAGTTTGAATAATATAAGAAAGTATCTAATACGAAAAAAAAAAAAGTTCTTACTTTTTGCTTATAAAATAATTAAAATGTAATTATTTTTTTATATATAAAACACAAATTCTAACGAACTGTTCGGAATGATTCAGGTTGTTGTTAAAGGAGAGGACGAAAGAAATCTGTGAGCGTGAAGTTTACATTGTGCTTTGCGTATTGAATATTTGCTTAGAAGAAAGATTTGCAGAGGAAGAGGGAAGAAGTAAAAATGAAAAAGGTCGAATCATGAACCATGTGCCCCAGAATCACCACCCTTTTCAGTGCAAAATCCTTAGAATTTTTAGACAGAGTATGTTCAGAATTTCTTTTTTCTGATTTTAATTGTTTTTAATTTAAAATAAATTATTTACAAAGAAATATTCATACGCTTATAATCTCATTTAAATTTAATAAATTCTCCTAATACTAAGTTGTTTTCATCTATACTTCTATATTATTATATAAAGAGAATTCTCCTCATTTGTTGTACATTTTTTTTTTCAATTTTATTCTTTTTCTAAAATTAAAATAATTATTTTATCAAATTTACCTGACTGTTTTTTCTAAAGTTAACGTTTTCTCAAAATTGACCATTTTTGTTCTTCTAAATTTTAACTATATTTTAAAACTAAAATAACTATTATAATAAAAAAATTATCTACAACAAAATAAACATTGCGTACACTGAAATTGTAAATATTATTTAAATTTAATTTTATAATGATAATAATAATTTTATAAAAAATGCGATTTATAATTATTTCGAGTTCATGTGGTGCTTTTATATTATTCTTTATTTTCAAAGTACACTTATTTTAATATATTGACAAAATTTATAATATACTAATATGTGACCCATGCGTATGTAAGAGTTTTTTTTTTTTTTTTTTTTTTTTTTTTTTTTTTTTTTTTTAAGTGTTCAAATCATAGTAACTGTTGGAAATACTAAACCAACGATACAAATCAAAAGAGTCAAAAGTAATTGAAAATTAGGCTGATTAAAATCTAACCCATAAATATACATGAGATTCCTAGCATAAAAGAGTAATAAAAGATGACTGAAATCAAGTCCACTGGATTTCAAGAAAGCCAAAAAAGTTAACTACGCCACAAAGAAAGGGAGCACCAACTTAAATATGGTCATGTGGACAAGTGGTGTGATCTAAGTTGTTTTAAAATTTCTCACATGTATTTTTTTTTGGAAAAGATATATTTACATTTCCAATATTGAAGTCAGAAAGAAAATTTTAAGATATATGAAAAATAAAGTGTGATAATGACTCAGTATTTTCAAATAATATCTATTCTATTTATATAATTAACATGAATAATAGATTTATGATATTAAATAATATAATTGAAATAATATTTATCTCAATACGTCAAGTAAATAATAATAACAAAATTAATAAATTATTATAAATAATAGTCAAAGTATCAAATTGATGAAATTAATTACAATTATGGGAATATGTGAATATTTTCTAATATATGTATTTTGGACTGTTTCATGATAAAAAAAATTCTTTTAAGTTAGGTTTAAGTATTTGTAGACTTTTATATTTGAAAATTAGGTCAAAAAGCTAAAGTTTAGGTTCTCAACTGTCATTAATAATCAAATAGGTATGGGTTATCACAAGATGTCAATAAAAGTATTTTTCCCTCATTTTTTTTATCATAATAAAAAAATCATCTAATCTCTACTATACGTGTGATCATCAATAACTCATTTTTTTTATCATAATAAAAAAAGTTGACTTGTTTCTGTTTAAGACATTGTTCCTTCAACCATTTGGTAGTTATCAACTTCACATTGAAATCTCTACTACACGTGTGATCATCAATAACTTTTCTTAACTGCCAGGACTTGTCAAGACATATATGCGCACAATAAGCATACCATTTGCATTTAACATTGGCCCCCAAACATTTTACAGTTACCCTCTTCTTGTCATTCTTAATCAATTTTAAATTCCTGCCATTACTCAGAGCATATGTCCTAATTGCATCAGTGAATTCCTTTTTGTTAGTGAAATAAGTTCCAACTTCCCATTTATATTCCCCCAAACTTTTAGGCATAGTAAATGTGGGGAACAAAGTTTTGGGGATGGTAGCATGTTGACGGATTAACAAGTGTACCAAATCGTACAAGTAATATAAATGGTAAGACCAAGTATCGTTTTCCCAAGAGACTCGAAAGGCTTTCTCGTTCACGTGAATTAAAA
>NC_028358.1:21984357-21994326 GCF_000741045.1 Vigna radiata var. radiata | reverse complement strand
CCCCAACAACAATAGGGTTTAGTTCACCATAGACATGGTGAAACTAGATGAAAAATGGAAGAAGAATGGAAAAGCAAACCCTAGAAAAGATTAAAAGGAGCCTAAGAATCCAAGAGATCCTCTCTAGAGAGAAAAAATAGGTCTGGTCGTTCTCCCCTGTCAAAAGAATGACTTTGAACTCACAATAGGGGTATTTATAGGTGAGGAGCGCATTAGAAAACAGGCCCACCGCCCGACGGTTTAAGTGTGCCGCCCGGCGGTTTCCCTCAAAACCGCCCCGCGCCACTCGCCATGCCTACTCCTCGCCCTGGACCGCCCGATAGTTTAAGTGTGGCGCCGGGCGGTGCGTCGACTCTTCAAATCTTCATTTTTCTGCTCTTTTCTTGAGTCTACGACCTGTATCTTCTACTCCATTATTCACTTTCTTCAAAATAGCTACAAAACAATGCAAAACAAGCATAATATCGCTAAAAGCAGCTTTTGACTCTCTATAGACTCATTTATTGAGTTTTGCTTGATTCTAGGCTCATTCTAAGTAGTAAAGGGTGTAATTTGGTCTAAATTGACATATGAAAATAACTATTTTTCAACCTTCATCAACACTGCAAACTTAGACTTTTGCTTGTCCTCAAGCAAAACAAAACAAAACTTGACAAAACTACTCAATTCAATATTCTTAGTGAAATCCAAAGTAAGATGCATGCATGCTTTCAATCCAGAGATTGCACAACAGATGTTATACATTATGAATGACCAATCCACCAAACAAAAATGCACTTATGAAAATCAACAGTTCATACCAAGCAAATGTTTCACTCAATCACTCAAGTGTTTAATGTGACACTGCACTCTCTGTTGTTCACAAGTTACATGAAACAAAATTGTCATTCATCTCAAACAATCAACATCTTTACATGCAAATGTCATCAGAAGGACTTTTTCAAGGCTTGTAATGAGGTTGGGCTAACAAGAAAAATTGTTTTTTCTAGAATGCAAAATCCTTGAGTCAAGAGAGCTATCAAAATATTCAACAGTTAAGCACAACTCTCTCACCAATGTCTCTCATTCCCAACTTCTTCCCTTTTTTTTTCTTTTTCATTGAGCTCATCTTCATGCTTTTCTTCTTTTCTTTTCTTTTTCTCATGAATTTTTTTTTTCTTTTCACAACATTTGAGCTCAATGCTTTTCACTTGCTTTTTCAATTTTCTTCCGTACAACCCCAAACTTGAACCTTTTCATCACATACAATTAAGCTCATCCCAACTCAAGGTAAAGAATTTCAAAACAAGGGTTCACATACTGTTTAAGGCTAAGGTTCAAAAAGGGTAAAATATTTTCAAGAACTTTGGGTGAAAATTTGGCTAGAGAAGGGTTTTCAAAAATGGCCTTGATCATATGACATTCATATGCAATTCAATCGATCATCAAGATTAAGGCAATATCATCCATGTTTTCCTGTGAACACTGCATACGTCAATAAAAACTCTAGAGCTCAAAATCTCACACACATGCTTTCTCATAAAAAATTCATTCATACATCCTGCCTAACATCATGACCACAATCATAATTTATTACACATCTATTTCACAGAATATCAACATGCATTGCAACTCAATTCTCATCCACATCAAATAATCATCAAATAGATCCATCATGCACATCAGTTAGTCAAACATTTTCAAAACAAGAATTAAAGCCAAGAGTACACACTAAAATAAAAATTCAACCTATTCTAGGAATTTAAAATGCAAAAGTGTAAGAAGAAATCTAGGTTGCCTCCTAGTAGCGTTTGTTTAACGTCACGAGCCTGACCCAAACCTGTTTGGCACTTGTCAGTAAGTGCACTTCCTTCCACCACCCATTAGTCGGTGTACCTTCCGGATATCCTTCAGTGGATACCAAAAATTTAGCATCCCTTAGTAGATGCTACCCAAAATTGTTTAGGAAATTCAAAAAGTACATGTTCCAACGAAAATAAAAATGCAAAACTGAAAATGAAAATTGTTCTTAAAAATACAAAAATTTATTTCCAGCAAGTTCAACTCTTCTTCTTCACGTTGGGATCTTCATCGTCCCAACGGCGCACTTTTCTTCGGTCCACCTTCTTGATCACTGTGGAATATGGTCTTTGAATTTCCACCATTCCTTTTTCCTTCAGCTCCTTCACTATCCATTCCTTTTTCTTAAATCTCACTTTGCTCCCTGGTTGGAGTGGATCTTCTTTTGATTTTGGGTGAATGGTTTTTCTCCCTTTATCCTCAGGCACCTGCAAAACACAATAGCTGTCATAATAATCGGTACCTGCTATGCTCTCTTCTTGTTCTTCATTCATCTTTGACTTCTCAAATGTTTTTCTTTTTACTGTTTTGATCTTATCCCCTTCACGGCCAGTATAGAGAAATAGATAATTCAAATCCCTCATCATTATCCTTCCCTCATGAACATCAATAAGCATCTTTGATGTTGCCATGAAGGGTCGCCCCAAAATTACAGGATACTCTTCCTCCGTTTTAACATCTGTGACAATGAAATCTGCTAAAACCTCAAGACAATCTGCTCGCACAACAACATTTTCCACCATTCCCACTGGCACTTTTTTAGAACCATCTGCCATTGCTATAGTCAAGTCAGAGGGTTTCAACACAAGCCCACTGATTTCCTTCAAAAGTTCCGTGGGTATTAAATTGATGCTAGATCCAGAATCTATCATAGCTTCCACATCCAAATCATTCAGAGAACATAACAGTGTTAAGCATCCCGGATCTTTAGCCTTAGGAGGATAATTGCTCTTTTGTGGTTGAACAACAAGATCCTCTTCTTCATTAGTCAGCTCAATTTCAACAAGATCATCTTCTTCATCAGTAAGCTCAATTTCATCATCCCTGTTGATTTTGAGTTTTTCTGAATAGGGGGAAGCTGTTGATTTCCTAAAGGTAACACATTGAAAATCTCTCTAAAGCCCCCATTATGATTAATTCTGGTTCCTATTTCCTCTTTTTCTCCACCAACCTCTTCTTCCTTATAATTCTCATCTTCTTCATCTTCACTGCTCATGGGTTCAAAGAATTCAACCATTAACATCTCCTCTTCTTCACGGTCCACCACATGGAACGGTTCACAGTCTGTTTCCCAACCATCCTGGTTGTCTGCTTCCCAACCATCCTGGCTTGTAATAATCTTGCATTCCCTCTTAGGGTTAGCCTCAGTGCTGGCCCTAAACTGGTTTTTCTCTGTAATTTCTATTCTTGTTGCCAGTTGCCCAATTTGTGACTCCAATGATTTAAAACTAGCCTGATTGCTATTTACCTGCTACTCATATCTTCTGTAAAAGTCATCAAATCGATTACTTAAGGTCCTGACAGACTCAGTCAAATTACTCACTTGCTGCCACAGAGGTGACAGTTGTTGCTGCTGGAAGTTGCCTCCTGGTGCAGAAGAAGTATTCTGGCTTTGCCCAATACTTGGATGATTTTTCCAACNTTGGTTAGAATTACCTTGGTTGAAATTTCCCTGCTTGTACTGCAATTGGGCCCCCATATAATTCACGCCCTACTGCATCTCCTCCGTGAAAGCACATTGACCATTAATATGGTCACCACCGCCTAAATCGCAAAGTTGCTGAGCCTGAGAAATATTTCTAAGTCCCCGAGGATGTTCGGAGAAGACCTTTATCAACTTGTCCAATTTATGGCTGAGGAGGTGATTTTGTGCTGCAGTAGCGTCTTCAGTAGGAAGATGTAAAAGTCTTCCTTTTTGCGTGCCCCTCTCACTTTGCGACACTTCATTTAAAGCCATTTCTTCAATCAAGTGGTACGCCTCATCTTCTGTTTTTCTATTAATACTGCCTCCAGCTGAGGCACCTAACATCATTTTGGAATGAGCACGCAAACCTCCAAGGAACGCAAGCAAGTATGAAGTTTTATCGAACCCATGAACTGGGGTCGCCCTCAATAAACCTTTGAACCTTTCTCATGCTTGCCCGAGAGTTTCCTCCATCCCTTTTTTGAAAGAAGAGATCTCCAGCTTCCCTTGATTGATCTTTGGAAGTGGGAAGAATTTAGTAACAAATTGTTGGACCACTGCTTCCCAAGTCCTGAATGTTCCTTCTGGGAAAGAATTTAACCAGTCTTTTGCATTTCCTCAAAGAGAGAAAGGAAACAAACTAAATCTGACTCTGTCGTCCATCACTCTAGTTATCTTCACCGTGTTGCAAATTTCACCAAAGATTGTCAAATGATTGTAAGGATTTTCATTTGACAACCCATGGAATTGGTTGTTCTGGACTAACTGGATGAGCGCCGGACTCATTACCATGCTGGTTGTGTTGTTTGCTGGAACTGCAATGCTGTTGAAGTTCAAGGGGCCAACTGTATTAGCTACGTCCCCTAAAGTGCGTCTAGGAGGAGGTTGGTTGGCCATCTCCTCAAGATCTGGTGCAAAAGTCTCAAGTGAAGAATGCGAAGTAGCTTCTGGAGAAAGAGATCTCTCACGTGAAGGACGTCTCTTTCTCTTCTCGTCTGGTAGACCTTCTAACAGAGGTTGCTGGTTTTTTCTGCTTCTAGTATGTATTGTTTCCTGCATACACAAGAAACACACCCTAAAAACACTTTTACAGAAAAATAAAACAAAACGCAATTAAAAAAAAATAAAACAAAAATAATTACAACCAAGTCAAATTTAATCAATTCACACTACTAGAAAAATAGACCTCGAATCCCCGACAACGGTGCCAAAAACTTGTTGACGGATTGGCAAGTGTACCAAATCGTACAAGTAATATAAATGGTAAGACCAAGTATCGTTTTCCCAAGAGACTCGAAAGGCTTTCTCGTTCACGTGAATTAAAATAATAAGACTTGAAAATAAAAATTAATAAATTGGATTTGAGAACAAAAATATTAACATGCAAATAAAGTTGATTTAATTGACAAAAGAAAACAATGGATGAATGGATGTTGTTGGGGGTTTACAATTTCATCTAATCCGCTCTCTCTTATCTACTCCTTTTGAATATTAGTTTGATTAATGAATCGTTATGCAACTTTCTTAGCCTACCCTTAACCCGATCTCTCGGCGAAAAGAGCCTAATATCAATTACCATCACCATCAGCCTGTACCTCACCCTCAGTCTCCTCCATTTCTCGACCAACTTATGCAGCATGAACATCACCATGAACCTCCTCCCTTTCTGTTCCAACTTGAGCTTGAACCTCACACTCAGCCTCCTCCATTTCTCTACCAACTTCTGCAAAATCACCATCACCCTGAACCTCCTCCTCAGCCTCCTCCATTTCTCTACCANTNTNTGCAACATCACCATCACCATCACCCTGAACCTCCTCCAATTGGGTTCCAAGTTCAGCCTCAACATCACCCTCATCCAACCCTTTACCAACTTCATTAGCATCAACATCAGCCTTACTAACTTCATCAGCATCACAATCAGCCTTACCAACTTCATCATTATCACAATCAGCCTCAACCTCTTTCATTTTAGTTCCAACTTCAGCCTCAACCTCACCATCAACCCAATCAATCATTTCTATTATGTCTGGTTCCATGGTATTATGAACCACGTACAAATGAACTACATCATTTAACCTTGCAATATTCATCATATGCATGACACCTCTATCATCAGTCAATAATTCTAACCTATCTGGCACTATTGAAGTACCTCCTAAACTGTACCAAAGTTCTTTTATGTCCACGTGACCTAAGACTTTAATTGAAGCTAATATTCCAAAATAGCTCCAAAGGTTTGGATCGACTGACCACTATGTTATCTCTCCATCAAATAATAAATTTCCATTATCTAGTGTAACAAAATGGCCAGGGTGGACCAAAACCTTAATACGTTCATCAGCCATGGTATTTTACCTATGAAGCACAAGATTTAAACACCTGTACGTAATGGGGGAAATAATTTATTATTACACTCCCTAATTAGTAAACAGTCACACATAAAGGGGACAATGGAACAAACTAAGATCCCCATTAGGGAAACAGTGAGACAGAGTGGGAAACAGTGAGACAGACAAGGGGACCACTACTTTTCTATACTATTTGATAAATGAAATTCTTGGACCACAATTTCCGTAGTATAGTACACATTTCAACATGCAAAATCTGGCACCATCATATAATAACATACCAAACTAAGATCCCATTCACAGAACAACAGAGTAAGAACATAGGTCATACATGTTATAAACATACACTAACAAAATCAAAATCCTATCCAAACCCCTAACTCAGAACAAATGGAACTAACCTTAACTGACGTAAATTTTCAACCTCATGCAAAGCCCTCCACGTGATGATAGTCTTCGTCTACTTCTTCTTTCGAATAGCAATCCCTAATTTTAGCTCTTTCGAATAGCAAATCCCTAGCTCAGATTGAAATCCCTAATCTCCAATTTAACTAAAAACACTTTATACAAATATACGTGTTACTTAAATGATCTTTTTTAAATAAAAATTCCATTATTTAAATAAAAATTTCACGTAATGGAATCACTTAAATTAAACAATAAATGTCCGTTACAGGTCAGCACAGTGCCAACGGCGTCAGTGGCAAGTTAACGGAGAAGGCTTTATTGTCTCAAATTAACAAATATTAGGATGCAATTGGGACAAAAAAAAAAACATGAGGACCCAATTAAGAATTGAACACAAATATGAAGATTAAAACATATATTTAACCATTGTGATAATATCACTATTTATTTTAGACCATCAACTTCAATCTTAGCAAAAATAAAGTTCGAAATCTTTAATTATCTTTTACAAAGAACATAAATTGCTTTCTTGTCATTTTTTGTTTTAGTTGGTAGTTTATAAAATGAAATGAAGTCACTTTTTTTTTTAAAAAATAATTATGAGATTTGAAACTTTTGTCCAGCTTTGTGATTTTTAATTTAAAACTATAAAAATCAAACTACTGTCGCACAATAAATATTCAATATAAAAGTTTAGAAAGAACTGAAAAGTGAAGTAAGTCCAAATTTTATTCAAATTCAACATATTAATAATATATTACGCTCGCATAAATATTAAACATAAACTTATTCAGAAATATATTAATGTTGTTCTTAATTATATTTTGTTAATTTAATACTTAGAGATAATGATAATAATAATAATAATAATAATAATAATAAATATTTTATTTACTTTTTCAAATGAGATTAGAAATATTGTTTTTCTTTGACTTATATTAGCTGGTGTAATTCAAATAGTTGTTCTGTTACGTTAGGTTTTTCAGTTTTTCAGTTTTTTCTGTTTTGGTGTATACTGTCTCTGCATGTATATATGCCTTACAGACGTATCACTCTTGTAACTTTTCATTCTCTGCAATACATNATTTTTGAATTTCTCTCTGTGAGTTCTCTGAGGCTTTCTCTCGTGTGTTCCTTTAGTGGTATCCAGAGCCAAGGTTCCAATACCTAGGGCGTGTGTGTTCTTCGTTTTTCTCTCGGGTGTATCTGCCGTGGTGGTTGGTGTCTTTGTCGCTTCTCAAGAAGGTTGTTCTTGGTATGTTTCAATGGCTGCTGATCTTTCGTCGTCACAGTTTCCAATTCTCACAGATAAAAATTGGAATCGTTGGAGCACCCAGATGAGGGTGGTGTTCCGTGTGCAAGGCATTAGTGGTGTTATCGAGAGGGTAGATGCGGATGTTACTAGCAAATAAGGACAAGAAAAAGAATTCAAGCAGAAAGATGATAAGGCACTGATGCTTATTCATCAATGTGTGGATGACGCTCACTTTGAAAAAATTCAGAATGCTTCCACAGCTATGGAAGCATGGGGTATTTTGGTACGGTGTTATTCAGGTGGAGAAAAGGTTAAGAAAGTAAGACTCCAAGCGCTCAGAAGACAGTACGAGCATCTGGAATTGGAGGAAGGTGAACGAATCTGTGATTTCTTCAGCCAAATTATAACGATTGCAAACCAAATGAAAGCTTGTGGCGAAGAGGTTACGGATACTATGATCAATGAAAAGATTATGAGATCATTGCCAGAGATTTTTGATCGATCATATCGTTGTCGCCATTGAAGAATCAAGAGATGTTAGCAAACTCAAGATAAAGGAGCTTCAAAGTTCTTAGAGGCTTACGTAATGAGAAAGCGTGAAAGGAAGTCTAAACGTGATGACCAAGCTTTGAAAGTTAAACACGTGAAAGGAGAAGAGAAGAAGAAGTTCAAGAAGTGGGAAGGAAAACCAAGAAAAGTGAAGTGGAAGAAAGAAGGAAATAGCGCAGATCATGAAAAACCAGATGAAAAATCTGATATGAGCACATCTGATTCCAAAGATAAGAATCATTGCAAGAAAGGTTTAAAAAAGAAGAAAGATAAAAGGAATATAGAATGATTTAATTGTCATAAATATGGTCATTTTGCTTTTGAATGTTTTCCAGAGAAATCGAAAGAAAAGAAAAGCAAGGAGAAGGAAGCACATGTTGTCGAAGAAGACGCAGACACAAAGACAACGCTAATGCTAATGGTGATGACAGCTACAAAATGTGTGAAACCATTAAATACAAATTGGTATCTTGATTCAGGATGTTCGAATCACATGACGTGCAACAAGGAGTGGCTTGTCAACTTCAATCAGACAAAGAAGAGTAAAGTGAAATTCGCTGATGATAGTACATTGAAGGTTGAGGGCTCAGGAGATGTTGTCATCAACAGAAGAAATGGATCTCAGGTTGTGATTTCAAACGTGTTGTATGTGCCTGATATGAAATGCAATCTCCTCAGTATTGGTCAATTGGTTGAAAAAGGCTTTACCGTGATTATGGGCAACCAGAATCGGGTTGAAATATATGACAACAAAAACAGACTGGTCTTGATCAGCAAGACTTCTGATAACAGAACATTTCAAGTTTGTTTTGATGGAGTTGAGAATGTTCATTGTCTATCGGCTGTGAAGAATGAGGAAAGTTGGAAATGGCACCTACGGTTTGGACATTTAAACTTCAGAGACTTACAGGGACTTGAAGAAAAGGCTATGGTAACAGGTATGCCACCTATTTCCCTTTCAGATGATGCTTGTAAATCTTGTTTGGCAGGCAAGCAGCCAAGGAAAGCTTTTCAATCAGAAATCGAGATGAGGTCGAGAGGATGCTTGGACATCGTACATGTTGACATCTGCGACCCACTGGATATACCCTGATGGAAGACGGCTTCGAGAAAATGAACATAGACGTGACACAAATCCTCGAAGCTTCTTCTAGAAACAAGACGACGCAGCGGAATGTTGAATAATCTCAAGATCGAGAGAGGAAAACCCTAATCGTAAAGAGAAGACACGAGTTCGAGTGCAAACTCGTCGAGATCGGGATCTGACTCAAGGAAATCCTAAGTTCAAATGGTGGAAAACCTAAAGGAGAGATGAGAATGCGATTCAGACCGATTAACCGGTGTGAATCAGAGATTAAACGGTGTAAAGTGAGACTCGAGAGTTGGAAAGGTGTTTAATCGGTCCAGAGGCCAAAATAATCGGTGAAGATGGTGGAAAATGGAGAGGAATGTTGGATCTGTGAAGAGAAATGAGTTTTACCGGTAAAAAGAGGCAACAATGGTGGATCTGTGATGATGAAGAATGACTCTCAGTGAGGAGCTCTCTCTGTCAAGAGTGAAGACACGAGAATGAAACTGAAGAAATGAAGGAGTGTGCGTTTGAAGCGTAAGATGGAAAAATGATGTGATGAGGCACAGGTTCTGACGCGTGGTGAAGGAAGCTGACATGCGTCTAAGGCCTATTGATGGAGATGGTGATGCAATGTGATAAGGGAGACAGCACAATAGAGAAATGGAAAATGGAAAAATGAGGTAGTGTGCTAGAAGGTGGCTAGAGGGAGTCTTTGGACTCTCTAGCCTGTGACTTTCAAGAGAGAATGGTTTCTATTTTAGAAATCTCAATTCTCATTAATCTCAAAAGTCCATAGTACAAGTGAGGAGCT
>NC_028358.1:21949619-21982747 GCF_000741045.1 Vigna radiata var. radiata | reverse complement strand
TGTTGATATGAGTAGCCAAATCAATTCCTTTAAGCTATCCTTCAACTGTATAGTCCCATACCTATACAGTCTCTAGATCCCTCTCATTCCGATGTATGTTCGATTCGTCCATGTACCCCTTCCACTAGAAGCCTGCCAGGAGCCGTTCCTTGTCCATGCCTCCGTGCCTCTTGCACTGGCGATCACTCCCCGCCCTCTCAGTGCCCGGGCGTCACATGCCCACCAGCTTCCGCTTGGTTCGTCCTCGAACCACACCGTACTAGGAGAGGCTAGGCTCTGATACCATTTGTAACGTCTCGACAACTTACAAAGACTGCTGACTGCCCCCACACATCAACACGAAGCTTTCCAGTGTGCGTTGTCCTCACTCACACACTTTCCGAGAAAACTTCCCGGAAGGTCACCCATCCCATAATTACTCTAGGCTAAGCATGCTTAACCATGGAGTTCTTATGAGTTAGGCTACTTGTTTTTCGGTAGCCTAACTCATAAGAACTCCATGGTTAAGCATGCTTAGCCTAGAGTAATTATGGGATGGGTGACCTTCCGGGAAGTTTTCTCGGAAAGTGTGTGAGTGAGGACAACGCACACTGGAAAGCTTCGTGTTGATGTGTGGGGGCAGTCAGCAGTCTTTGTAAGTTGTCGGGACGTTACAGACAACCTATATGAACTAGATGACCTAGAAGAAGACCTATAACAAGACATCTTTGATAATCAAAGGACACACAAACAAAGACAATTGGCGGACTCGAAGACGCCTAAAAACGTACAGACTCTAATGTGACAAAGATCACACCTAAACGTGAATCAAAAGATCAAATCAATATTCAAGTCTACTCCTATGTCTAGCTATGCTAAAATTAAAGCAATTAAAGTTGCCAAGATTTGGAAAGAGCACCAAGGACTCTTCCAAATACTTGGACTTTATAAAAGGCCATTTACAAACCAATAGAAAAACAAAAGAAGGCTAACAGAAGCCTATTACAATCCAATGTGAACAAAAACAAATAACAAAAGAAAAATAAAAATGCCCACTGTTGCTACGGTCTTGATCCACTGCTTTTACGGCCCACTGCTGCTACAGCCCACTTGATAAAAAAAACATTGTTCAGCGTGCAGAACTATCACGTGTCCAAATCTTTGCTACTTTCGGTCCATTGCTGCAACGCTTCATCCTTCAGATATTCCATGCTCAACTTTTTGCTTCTAGGATCAATTCTACAAACACGCATGCACAAACTGTTGTGAGGATTCACTTAATTAAAACAAATGGCAAACAAAAATATAGGGTAGTAAACTTCCCTTTCTCTCGGTGCAGTTGATGAAACTAAGAGATTCCTTTTGCTCTCAACTCACAATTTCAATTCAAAATTCCCACTTGAACTACTGCAGCGATTGTTTAATTCCCATAAGTCCAAATCTGCACAAGTAGTTCTATCTAAATCAGCAGATCAATCAATCCACAAAGTACAATTCATAACACAACAATTTAAGCAAATAACTGGAACAAACAGAGGTAATTAACAACTCCCTTTATGCAAATAATATCTCCAGTTGTGGATTACACAACGTTCAACTCACAATGCTACAAATTAATTCAGCAGTACTTGATTCTTGACTACACAAATCCAATTGGTTAGCACAATCCACGCTTTCAAATAATGTCTCAACTGATACTACACAAAAAATTCCACTAATTCAGCAGATCAAACAATTCTAGTTCTAACAATTGCAAGCCATACAAATCAATTTAAGCATATAAGAAGCACTTTGAGATATAAGAAACTCCCTTCAATTCAAAGCTTTCACATATCAGTTGTGCACACACTAAATTAAACCAGATTCAATTGGATGTAATTCTAAGTTGAAACCAAACTGAATTGAACAACCACCTCAAACTAATCAAAATCTGATCAATCCAATGCAATGCAGAAATGACTCGGTTATTTAATTCAGTCATGCAATCGGATTATAAAATGAATGCAACAAAATTCAATAATCAGTTTTAATGTAATAAAACTGTCTATCTTGGTCCAATGGGTTGCATTCTCCCAGCTTACTCAATCTGCACAATAATCATCAAACAGTTAGATGACAATGAATTCTCTATTTCAAAGTGCCAAGGAATTAGGCCAAGATAGCCTTACAAGACTCACAACACTCAAGGCTTCTCTTAAAAAAAATTTAAAGCACATAAATGAGGGTTTGGAAGGGAGATTCTCCCTTGACAGTACAAGGCTGGATAGTCTTTTAGACCACCACCACCTAAGATGCTACCAAGCACACAAACCTTTTTCAAATTTCCAAAAAAAACCAGAGTTAAAGTGTTTCTCAAACCAGATTGGCTAGGCAAAGTTCACAGTAATGGACAGACATGTAAAACAGAACAGGACAACCACTAAAGCAAAGAAATTGACATCACAGCAGATCAAAGTTCACACAGATTGAAACAAAACCGAGAGAACAATCAAGACAAGCAATAAACAAAGCTTCCAAGAAAGTGAGCACTCAAAGGGAACCTACCAAAAGATCTAGAGCAGATTTTAAAAACAAGAAAACACAAACAAGAAGCTGCTGAACTCTCAAAGATAAACCCAATTCCAGTTTCCAAAATCTGATTTTGTGTTTTAGTTTTTAAGAACATGGATTGCACAGGCCTATTTGGCTTTTCATAACTTTTAATTGAACTTCTTCTTTTTTTTTTTTTTTATAATGACTGTTTCATGCTGAAGATAACATGACCACTCCTTTTGCTACAATCCAATTAGAATGCTCAACCAGAATCAGAGATAGACTAATGATGCAGCAACTTGTGAACAAATCACAGGATTCAAAAACAACAAAGTTGAACAAACACTATGAAATTAATGGAAGATGTCCAACAATGAACTAATGCTAAACCAGATTAAGAAAATCAAAAACTGGACTCAAACAAGAAATGCAGATCGGTCTACTGCTTGCAAGGAATTTCTGCTGTGACTTTCACACATACAACCCAGCTAATGTTGAGCATATCACGACTTTTCTGGTTGGCACTTTGTTACTAGTCCTCTCAGCATTCCAACTTAGAAATTAAACAATAAAAAGCTTCAGGTTTTAGCTTCAAACAGTTTATTAAACCAAAATTTCACAACAGATTATACACAGTGAAGCTGTTGTTCAATGACTGCATCCGAACTCCCAAATTGGCTTATCATGGCTTATCATTGCTCTTTTAGTGTGATTCTTTCGGAAAAAAATTCAATCAAGAACATAAGGTTTGTGCCAAACAAGTTTTACTCAGAGTTTTCACAAAGCAATGAATCAACATACATGACAGTATTAGATCTAAAATTAAAAGACTCAATAGCACAAGATATGACCGATTAAAATGAAAATAACACTGACTCAAGGCACATAACAAATATGAAAACTCAAGACAATGCAGGAAAATAATGAACAACTCAATAAACGCAACAGAAACGCAAATCAAATGAACAGCTCATGGATCAAACCAAGACAAAACAGAGACGCGAACAAGAAAACACGAAACAGTGAAAACAAAATTAGAGATACAGACAGAGATACTTAGCTTTGTCGCGTGGACGCAACCTTGCTCTGACTACCACTTGATGGAAGACGGCTCCGAGAGAATGAACGTAGACGTGACACAAATCCTCGAAGCTTCTTCTAGAAAGAAGACGACGCAACGGAATGTTGAATAATCTCAAGATCGAGAGAGGAAAACCCTAATCGTAAAGAGAAGACGCGAGTTCGAGTGCAAACTCGTTGAGATCGGGATCTGACTCAAGGAAATCCTAAGTTCAATCGGTGGAAAACCTAAAGGAGAGATGAGAATGCGATTCAAACCGATTAATCGGTGTGAATCAGAGATTAAACGGTGTAAAGTGAGACTCGAGAGTTGGAAAGGTGTTTAATCGGTCCACAGGCCAAAACAATCGGTGAAGATGGTGGAAAATGGAGAGGAATGTTGGATCTGTGAAGAGAAATGAGTTTTACCGGTGAAAAGAGGCAACAATGGTGGATCTGTGATGATGAAGAATGACTCAAGGTGAGGAGCTCTCTCTGTCGAGAGTGAAGACACGAGAATGAAACTGAAGAAATGAAGGAGTGTGCGTTTGAAGCGCAAGATGGAAAAATGATGTGATGAGGCACGGGTTCTGACGTGTGGTGAAAGAAGCTGACATGCGTCTGAGGCCTATTGGTGGACATGGTGACGCAATGTGATAAGAGAGACAGCACAATAAAGAAATGGAAAATGGAAAAATGAGGTAGTGTGCTGGAAGGTGGCTAGAGGGAGTCTTTGAACTCTCTAGCCTGTGACTTTCAAGAGAGAATGGTTTCTATTTTAGAAATCTCAATTCTCATTAATCTCAAAAGTCCATAGTACAAGTGAGGAGCTAGGTATTTATAGTGACCCATGCTCCTTGCAAGCTACACTACAGATACAATAAAATGTAAAAAGAGGACTACATGAGACAAGTTTCCATCATACCCTCATTAGGTGGAAACAGGTACTTCATTGCGTTTGTAGATGAATGCAGTAAAATGTGTTGGGTTTATGTGATCAGATTGAAGGGAGAAGCACTTGAAGTTTTCAAGAAATACATTGCAACTGTAGAAAGAGAAAGCGGAAAGACATTGAAGGTTCTTAGAATGGATGGTGGAGGAGAATTTACCTCTCATGCCTTTGAAGAATTCTGCCAGAAGAAAGGAATAAATCATGAAATCACTGCTCCATACACCCCACAACATAATGCTTTGGTAGAACGCAGAAACCGAACTATTATGAATACTGCAAGGTGTCTGCTTAAGGAAAGGAATGTGCCACGAAATTTCTGGGCTGAAGCAGTGGCGACAACTGTGTATATTCTCAACAGATGTCCAACAAAGCGTATCAAAGGGAAGGTGCCTCTTGAGGTTTGGATAGGTAATACACCATCGGTAAGGCACTTTAAAATATTTGGTTCTCTTGCATTCGTTCATGTTGCAAATCAAAAGTGTTCTAAACTCGAAGACAAAAGCGAGCCAATGGTATTCATGGGCTATCATCCTACTGGAGCTTATAAGCTCTACGACCCGAGGAAGCAAAGAATGGTCATCAGCAGAGACGTACGTGTTTTAGAAAAGGAGTCCTAGAATTAGGACAACATGCATGAAAATTCAAAGAAAATTTTGATACGAGGAGTCATTGATGAGCATGGAGAAGAAAGAACAGAAGCAGAACCTGACACTAAGAATGCTTCTGATGAAAACAGTAGTGTAAGAAATGAGGACCAACGACCAAAAGGACATACCATGAGATCATCGAGATTTTCTGACTATGAAGTTTACTCAGATTCAGCGATAGATAAAGAAGGGAGTCTAATTCACATCGCTGAGATCATCGAGATTTTCTGACTATGAAGTTTACTCAGATTCAGCGATAGATGAAGAAGGGAGTCTAATTCACATCGCGTTGATGGCAGAAGCAGAACCTGTGAGTGTAGAGGATGCTTTGAGACAGCCTGTGTGGAAGAATGCTATGATGGAGGAGCTTAATTCTATTGAAAGGAATAGCACGTGGCGACTGGTTGATCTCCCACCTAGAAAATGCAGCATCGGTGTCAAGTGGGTATTAAAAAAGAAACTGAACCCAGAAGGCTCGGTGTCAAAATATAAGGCACGTCTCTTTGCCAGAGGGTTCTTGCAGAAGAAAGGAATCGATTTCGATGAAGTCTTTGCTCCGGTGGCAAGGATGGAAACCATACGTGTGGTGGTTGTTATTGCTTATGCTCGGAGATGGCAGATTTACCAGCTTGATGTCAAATCGGCTTTCCTCCATGGTATGTTAGAAGAGGAAGTGTATGTTCAACAACCTCCAGGTTTTAAAATAAAAAACGAAGAGAGGAAAGTTTATAGATTGCAGAAAGCGTTGTATGGGCTGCGCCAAGCACCCAGAGCTTGGAACAAGAAAATTGATTCTTCACTAATGAAATATGGTTTTGAAAAATGCAAGGTTGAGCATGGTGTCTATGTGAAGAAAACATCAAATGGTAATGTGTTGATTGTTTGTTTATATGTAGATGACCTACTTGTAACAGGATCGAGATTGGAGGATATAAATGAATTCAAGAAGAACATGAAAACTGATTTTGAAATGACAGACCTGAGAGAACTATACTATTTCCTTGGAATGCAGTTCGCACGGTCTGAAAAGGGTCTTGTTATGCATCAACAGAGGTATGCAAATGAAATACTTGAGAAATTTCAGATGCATCAGTGTAACACAGCTCAAAGTCCTTTGGAGGTGAACGTGAAACTCAGAATTAATGATGTTGAAGAAGAGGAAGACGCAACGAAGTACAAATAGGTTGTTGGATCATTGAGATTTTTGCGTAATAGTAGACCTGATTTGATTTTCAGTGTGGGTTTGATAAGCAGGTTTATGTGCCAACCAAGGAAGAGTCACGTGGATTCTACCAAGCGTATTCTCAGATACATCAAGGGCACCACCAGTTACGGAATATTGTTCCCTTTTGGAAACTAGGAAAGCTGTTTGAAAATCACAGGTTTTTGTGATTCAGACTATGGAGGTGATATTGTTGAGAGAAGAAGCACGTTCGGGTTCATCTATTTCATCAATGGGGCACCTATCTCGTGGTCATCCAAGAAGCAAACAGTTGTTGCTCTGTCTTGCTGCGAAGCAGAATACGTTGCAGGATGCTATGCTGCATGCCAGGGAGTCTGGCTTGAAAAGTTGTTGTCGGAGCTTAAGGTTATCCTAGAGAACCTTGTGGAGCTGAAGATGGATAATACCTCTGCCATAAACCTTGCCAGAAATCCTGTTAGTCACGGGAGGAGCAAACATATTGAAGTGAAATTCCACTTCTTAAGAGATGTTGTCAACAAAGAAAGAATCAAGCTGTCATACTGCAAATCCATGGAACAATTGGCAGATCTGTGTACTAAGTCTTTAGCCACTGATAAATTTGTGAAGATGCAATCTAAGATTGGAATGGTGTCTCTCGAGAATTTGAATTAAGGGAGAGTATTAGCTGGTGTAATTCAAATAGTTGTTTTGTTACATTAGGTTTTTCAGTTTTCAGTTTTTTCTGTTTTGGTGTATACTGTCTCTGCATGTATATATGCCTTACAGACGTATCACTCTTGNAACTTTTCATTCTNTGCAATACATCANTTTTGAATTTCTCTCTGTGAGTGCTGTGAGGCTTTCTCTCGTGTGTTCCTTTAACTTGGTCGTATTATAATTGTGATTGTTTCATTTTCTTTGAAAAAAAAATGTTACAAATGAAGTCAAACAAATTAGTCATGTTATTCCATTCACAAACATTAATAATATCAAACAAAGCTTCCAAGAAAGTTAGAAATGAGGTGAAATAATATATAACTATATATTATTTTACACTATCACCAAATTAAAAATAAAAAGTTAATATACAATTTCAAAACAATAAAATTTGTACATAGAATAATATATATATATATATATATATATATATATATATATATATATATATATATATATATATATAATTAACGATAATTAAAAATATTGTTTTAGCATAAGGAAAGGTGATGAGGTCGAAGGAGTTACGGAAATCGGTCGTGGAAATGGCCTTATAATTGAGTAGTTGGAGGTAAACACGCACAGTGTTTGGCATTTCCTTTCCCTAAAAGAAAAAGCGCTTTTCAACGCCCGACCACCACAGAGAAGAGAACACCCTTTCCCTTTCAGATCTCGATTCTGCCTTCTTCTCTTCCATTTTCTCTCTTTCTCCAACCACTTTGAAATCGCTTCTACTTCACCCACAAAATCTCATCATTTTCAATTTCATCCCAATTCCTCCCTGGATCGCCTTTTTCTACTCTCCTCTTCTTCTCCATGGCTGCTATTCCTGCAAGAGCTCGAGCCGATTATGATTATCTCATCAAGCTTCTCCTAATCGGCGATAGCGGTAATTTATTCACATTTTTTTTAAGTGTTATAGTTCTCTGGTTCCCTTCTGTGACTCGATTCGATCCGGTTTCTGATAGTGGATTATTTTATTCTAGTGAATGTTTGTTTGTGGTTAAAATTGACCTTACTTGGGTGCTTACTGCTCTGTGATTTTAAATGGATGATTAGTACTTTTTTTCAAGTGAATTCTGCGGTTGTCAGTTTACTGTGATGAATGGAGCTAGTGGTTAATTGTCAATGAAGTTGCACAAAAAAGGTTGTTACTGGGTATTAGTTGTTCACTGGATTGATAGCTAGCTGTCAAACGTTGCCTAATTTGGGAACATTTTCCTGTCTAATAGTGAAAAACTCGGTATTTATTTGCTAAGTATGGGATTACTTCTTAAATTCTAAAATCCAATTTACCTGTGTGGTTGGGTCTGAAAATCACTCATGGACTAAAATGTGGCAACTCTTCACTATTGCGGTTGTATATATCACTTTATTTTAATCTTTCTTCATATGGTCAGGTGTGGGTAAGAGTTGCCTTCTATTGCGGTTCTCGGATGGATCTTTCACTACTAGTTTCATCACGACCATTGGGTAGGTTCTTTTTTTCGTGAAACCTCCTACCTTGTGAGGAGTTGCCTCTGATGTTACCAGAATTGTTTTTTTTTTTTTCAGTATCGATTTCAAAATAAGGACCATAGAGCTCGATGGCAAGCGAATCAAATTGCAAATATGGGATACAGCTGGTCAAGAGAGGTTTCGAACTATTACAACTGGTTAGTATTTTAGATTGTATGTGTTTTGCTTCCCCTCCTCCCAGTATACTCTATTGTGTTTGGTTAGAGCTTGTGATTCTTTACATCCAACTTATAATTAATCACTTCTATTGCAATGTGTACTTCTCACGATCTTGTAATTCAACAATGGCTATTTATGTATTCATCTACATTTTCTTTTCTTTCGATTTGTTTAGGAACTAGTTGAATGTAAATTTTATTTTTACCTCAGTTGATTTCATTGTTGATTGTATCTTGCTGACCATTTAGTTCATTTATTTCTTCTACATGGTTGTTAAATTTGACAGGATGAGTTGCATACTGGTTTATAAACTGTATCTTGGTTTTGATGACTGTATTTGGCTATTATTGTTTAAGGCATATATATTTCTCCTTTTTCTCTAAATTGCTAAACCATTGTATCTTAAACCCGTATACTATGATTTGGTGTTTAAATTTTCAGTTGCCAGTTTAAATGTCTAATATGATTGATATGACGTGGTGGTATTTTATATTGGTGGCTCTTTGAGATGATAATTGTATTGCATTATTCATGAGATCTTTGTTTGAAGAATTCTGTGTATTATTAGGCTTGTACCTGGTTCCTTGCTATACTATCTATGAATGTAATATTTTGCTCATGTTTTGTTTGTCAATATGATTTCTATCATAATATCAATAGACTATTCCCCCTTTTTCAATCTTGCAAATTTGAGCTTCTTTCCTTGTTTTTTGATTTTGATCCTTCTTTTGCAGCCTATTATCGTGGAGCCATGGGTATTTTGCTTGTGTATGATGTTACTGACGAGTCATCTTTTAACAGTAACTTCTCCTTACTCTAATATTTCGGTCTTCTGTTATCCCCCAACCCACTTTTGCTCTCCTATTTGTGTTTCCTTAGAGCATTATGTATTAGTTGAACAATTATTTTTCAGTTAAGTCTAATTTTCAACTTTATAATTTGAGTAGATTCTTCACTTTTAGTGGGTTTTAAGACGTAACAATTTGCCCTACTAATTCCATTTTATGTCCAGACATCAGGAATTGGATTCGCAACATTGAACAGCATGCTTCTGACAATGTCAACAAGATATTAGTGGGGAACAAAGCTGACATGGATGAAAGCAAAAGGGTTTGTCCTACTTCTCTCAATTGTTCTTCGTCTTTCGATTAAGCTTGGATGTGTCTCGTATGGTTACTATGCACTATTTTGATGCGGGACGATGTTATCCTTAGGCTGTTCCAACTTCAAAGGGCCAAGCTCTAGCAGATGAATATGGCATCAAGTTTTTTGAGACGGTAAGTCGCACTATGGCACTTATTGCTCGTGTTGAGCATGGCAAAATTGCTGATATGTTTTTAATAAGGAGATTATGCTTATGCAGAGTGCAAAAACTAATATGAACGTGGATGAGGTTTTCTTTTCAATAGCCCGGGACATCAAGCAAAGACTTGCAGACAATGACTCAAAGACTGAGGTTTTTGTTTTGAACTTTCTCCCTAGTGATGATGAGTGTATCTTGTGACAGTTGATAATACATCATTTTCTGATTACAAACTAACTGATCAATGCAAGAGTAAATCATGATTTTTTAAGAATACAAGGTTTTGTGTTTGGATGAATGAGAAAGTTTTCGGTTGTCCTTTTGCAGCCCTCGACACTGAAGATTAACCAACCTGACCAGGGAGCAGGGTCTTCCCAAGCCGCTCAAAAATCTGCTTGCTGCGGTTCGTAAAGGGAACTCTCTAGCTGATACATTTGACTGAAATAGTTAATTTTGTGAATGACTTCCATGGGTGCATGTATTGTTATTATGTATACTCATTGGGTGTGAATGGTAGATACTGCAAATGTCGGCAATTAATTATATATCAATTTATTGTTGCCGAAACCAGGAACAGCATACTTCATTGCTCTTAGTCGGTTCTCCTGTTCTATTTCAGACCCTTCAATGCATATATTTCGGCAGTAACCTAAAATTTTATTAACACTTGGATATTGAATGTTTCTAAACTGTTTCCACAAACACTTTTATTTAAAGGAAAACTGAAAATAAATTCAAAAGTAGTTGTATGATTTTTTTTTCCTTTTAAAATGAAGAATATTCTTGCAAACAGGTCTATTGGAAATAATATTAAGGCTTATCTGACTTATGTAAAAGTTTTCTGAAGTAAGGAATAGTAAAAAAAAATTAGAAATTAATACAAAAATGTCAAAACAACGAGAAAGTTGTACTTCACGGGTAATATTTTAACGAGTTTAAAAATATGCGGTTTTAAAGGAAGTTCATTATATAAGAATTCATTTGAGATTATGTTAAAATATTGTAATTTTTATGGTAAAAAAATTACGTAAAGACTTGTATAGGAGATGTCTTTAAGGTAAAGGAGTTAAAACATTATCCCTCATCTTGGTTCCAAAGTTCTTACCATTACTATTATGATAATCGCTTGTAGAAAAATTGTCAAATATTTGATATTGGCAAATAATTTTTATTTTTTTAAGTAACATTATGTAAATAAATAATTTAGAAATATAAATTCAAGTTGAAATAAATTTTAAAATGGAATGAAATTAAAATTCTATTATGAAATATGACTATAAATAAGTATAAAATTTTAGAATAGAAATTTTTTTTAAAAAAATTACTATGGAGAGTATCTCATTTAAATCAATCAATTTTATTTTCAATAGGTTGATATAAGTGTATTACTCACACAATAGTGGCAAGAACCATATAGAAGTAATCGCATAAAGAAAGAGACAAATGTTGAGTACTACAATCACAAAAAAATATTAAGAGTTATAACGTCTGGAAAGAAAGTGAAATTAATTTTGATAAAAATTTAATAACTTGAAGTATTTTACTTTAAATAGAAAAAATACTTTTCTACAAGTGTTTTTTTTTTTCTAACCGTCTTTTAATATTTTCAATTTGAGTTATTAAATAGAACTATAAATGTTAAAAAATATGAAATGGATTAGACCCATTGAATCTATCAAAATGATTTCCATGTTTATTTTTAGGAGTTGTGTTTGATTTTTACACGGTAAAGTATAAGAGTTTAAAAAATAAATAATGTTTTAGAATTAATAGTATCTTTAGAACGGTAAGACTCGATTATTTTAATATAAAAGTTTAAAGTATAAATATAATAATAAAGTTTTATTATTTCAAGAAGATATTATTTCTTTAAACACTTTTTTTTCTAGAGTTTTCTCCTTTTTTTTTCTAAATTTTCTCATTATTTCTTTAAACACTTTAAAGATCGAAGATTACTAGGGTAATCTTTTAGGTGAGCTCTCTGTTTTTGTCCAATCAGTTTCTCAAATAAAGTAAGTTGGTTTTTTTGACTCTTTTCTTGGTTGGTATATTCTTTCTATGCATGTGGACCATCTTGGTTCGCATGTAGTGTTTGAGTCTTCTATAAGAGTTTCTATCAGTGGTCTTAATGGTGAGTCCTAATTGTGTTTGGTTGTTCATAGGGGCAAATAGGGCTTTTAGTGCGACTATAGGTGATTTTAGGATTCCTTGAGTGTTTGATTCATCTTTCAGGTAAGAGAAACTAATTGCATCATTTTTAATTAATAGATAAAATGTAATAGTTGATTGTATGCTTGTATGATAGTTGGTTGGTGTAATTGAGCTATCTAATGAAATATGACATGTGGAGTTGAGTTAGGATTTTAATTTTTCTTTAGTGTTTTGGATGTTGAAATTTGGTATGATGTATGATTGATATTACAATTGAAATGAATTAAGTCATTGAGTTGTATATAGTCTAATGGTTGGTATGGTTTGGAATCTATGACTGTTGTTTAACTGATTTGCACAGCTTCAATGACATAAATCTACATAATTCTATTGTGCAGAATTATGCAGACTCATTGGGCGAAGTCAAAGTTAGAGAGCTACTGACTTGGTAATCATTGGGCAACATTGGGCGAGACCAAAGTCAAAGAGCTCATAGACTTTACATTCGCTAGATGAGAATACACTAACTTGGTAGTTACTAGCCGAGAATACACTCGATTGGGGAGACCAATGTCAAAGAGCTCACTAACTTGACAATTGTTGGGTGAGACAAGTCTCGTTCGGCGACTTTTGTGAAAATTCAAGTATGTAAGTTCAAGTGATACTCTTGTTGAGCAAAAGTCTTATAGGTTAACTCTAATTTCATATGTCTCTTATGGTATGTTTAATGTGTGTGATTTTGTTGATGTTAAAATGATGGTTGGTTTATAATGTAATTTGAGAATGGTTGGAACTAATCCAAGGAGGATTAATGGTGGTAAAAATAATGTTTGTATTGATATATGGATTTCGTATTGGGAATTATCCTATCGCTATAATAATCATCCAATCTCAAGTAGAGAAGGGTGATGTATCTAATGAGAGGACCAAGAGGTCCTAATCTAGAGGCTTTACCTTATGAAAAGATGTTAATGGGATAATCTTGTGTGTGGTAGGGTGAAATCCATTGACAATGACTCTACATAGCATTAGAGGCCACAACAAGTGCATAACTCACTAGAGTATGATATCAATTCATATATCTGGATCATCGAGTCTAATATGAGTCTTTTATATGTGACATGGTGGTTATGATTGAGTTATATGTGGTAATATTTCTATACTTGTTATATGTTTTCTATTTTTTTCCATTAACTTACCATTTCTTTTGTATTTGTTATCTCTGTGTGTTCTCTTTGTTTGTAATGATCACTTTAATGGTGTGAGTAGATGAAGATCTCATAGTTGATCCAATGTGAGATGAGGGTGATGCAACAACATAGTTCTAGAACCGCTTGGTTGATGCACGTTTCGGGTGACTTATATTTGTGATATTCATAATTGACTTGAGTTGTTGACAATATTGTTATGATGGCTAATGATCTTTGTTTTGAGTTCTCTTACTTTGATGGTATTCTTGTTAGTTCACCCCCGTTTGTTTACTATTTTGTGTCGTATAAGTTGAGTTGTTATACGAGAGTAGGTGATGTTGCAGATGTTCTTGATGCGGAGTAGAATGACGATATTATTTGGAAACTTGAAGGGTTTTCAAACTTGCTTTTAGATAAACATTGTGAGATAATGTAATTTCTTTTGGATTAATTTCTTTAAAGGTTTTTGAACATGTTTTTTTTTGTAGTAATCATTATATCGTTTTAATTTGCTCATTAGAATAATAAAGTTTTTATTAATTTTGTCTTTTGTGATGGTATTAGAGCTTAAGGTTTTAAAATAATGAAAGCAAATGACATTGCTACTCTTCTGGACAAAAATTTTAAAATACAAAATTTTAGGAATTTGACTTACTTCCTTGGTTTCGAGGTGGCGAGGAACTCCAAAGGCATACAACTTTACCAACGCAAATATACCTTGGATCTTTTGCATGAAACAAGAATGTTGGGCTCTGCTTCTGTCTCAATACCAATGGATTTTTCTAAACATATTCCTATCAATAATAGAGACTTACTACCTGACTCTACCTCCTATAGAAGACTCACTAGAAAACTAATATATCTCACTAATACTCGCCCAAACATCACATACGTTTTTCATAATCTCAACCAGTACGTTACTACTCCCACATTATGTGATCACCAAGCAGATTTATGCATTCTCCCATACTTGAAATAAGTGTCAAGACAAGAGATATTTCTTATTGCAAATAGTGAAATCAAAGTCACAAGCTTTAGCGATTCCGATTAGGCTGGGTTCCCTGAAATAAGAAGATCTGTCATTGGATCAATTATGTATCTAGGGCATTCCCCTATCTCATGGAAATCAAAGAAGCAAAGTACAGTATTTAGACATTCTTCTGAAGTTAAGTACAAGGTTTTGTAATAACCAATCCACTATACAAATCACATCCAACCAAGTATTTCATGCACGAAACACATAGAGATTGACTAACACATTGTATAAGAAAAGCTTCAACGTTGGTGTTATAAAACTTCAACATGTTGACATTCTCACAAAGGCTTGACCTCCTTCAACGTTTCATGGCCTTTTTTCCAAGCTGGGAATGTTGAATATACACTCCTAACTTAAAGGAGCTCTCAAAATAATAAGATGAATGAAAAAGTGCCTAAAGTAGAAGATAGAAATAAATAACGCCTAGCTGAGTTGTATTTCTTGGCAGTATGTTTTCTATTATTTTGTTCTTTTTATTATGTTGTGTGTTTTATATATTCTCTTTTCTTCTATTATTTTGTAACCTACATTTTTCAACATTTAGAAATAATATATTTTCGTTCTTTTACTTTCTCTATTTATGTTTCTTTCCCTCTTCATGATCAATCATGGATGTCTTGATATTGAAAAGAATGCATTAAACACCATGATGTAGATTCTTGCAATTGTCTAAGAAAATCACTTTTATCTAATATGTAGGATTTTTCAATTACATACTAATGATCTAGAGAAATTTGACTTACAAAAGGTGTTACCAATGAGGAGCATTGGTAAATCTTGAAGTAAATTGTTTTGATGATGCTACAAGAAGTTTAACCTGAAGAAGATATTTGAGGTATTTTTTAAAAGCAATTTGTAGAATATGAATGTAATAGGAAAGTCCTCAAAATTTGTAAAACTTGTATTTTAGATAATGTACTGAAATAATCAATTATGAGAAGCAATAATCAATTATCATGAGTCTTTCAGGAATAATCGATTATCACTCTAAATAATCGATTATCACATTTTGAAAAACCTGTAACGGACTTGAATAATCGATTATCACTTACAATAATCGATTATTACTGGTAGTTGGGACTTGACCTTTGATATTCAAACTAGCTGATTATATATTGAACTTCTGAGAATTTCAGAAGTAATGTTGTTGAATAGAAGCTCTTGCAGAATACTGTTTGTTAGAGGAAGTTCTCAAAAGCTATAGTTCAAGTTCCCTTGCTTGGTTTCGTGAATAGGAGAAGCTCGCGTTTCGTGTGTCGATAGTTGGAGCGGTTCTCTTCGAGTTAGCAAGGTGCTCTGCCTGGTCTCATGAATAGGAGAAGCTCGCGTTTCGTGTGTCGATAATCGGAGCGGTTCTATTCGAGTAGGCAAAGTGTTCATCTTCTGGTTCGTTCGTCGAAGGAAGGTTCAATCATCATATTTTATTCACTATCTTTGTAATCTGTGAAACTTATTTTTAGTGGAACTATTAATCACTTTTTTTAGTGATTAACAATTGGACGTAGATTCTTTTGAATCGAACCAGTATAAAGATTACTTGTGTGATTTTTCTACTCCCTACACTCTTTACTTTTATTTGCACATCAACTGTTCGACAAATTTTCTCTTAGAAAATTTATTTTTGAAAATTGACCATTTTAATTTAAAATTTGACCGAACACGCTTTCTACTATTTTATGTTTTATTCCGCTACATTATACTCTCCGAACGATACCGATTGTTCCAACAATTGGTATTAGAGCTTGATTTGATAGTTTTTCAATATTTTCGAAAATGGCCGGTCACATTCAAAATCTTGTATATGCTGAGGGTGCTTCTATTAATAGACCACCATTTTTTACTGGTTATAATTATGCGTTCTGGAAAGTCAGAATGGAAAATTTTATGGGGTCTGTTGATAGAGGTATCTAGGAAGCAGTACAAAATGGTCCTTTTATTTCTAAAAATACAGTTGATGGAGTAGAAGTAGAAAAATCATATTTTGACTTGACTGTTGAGGAAAACAGAAGAGCCCAATTTGATATTAAGGCTCAAAATATAATCTTATCTGCACTAACCATTGATGATTTTTTCAAAGTTCCTGTTTGTAAAAGTACACAGGAAATGTGGAAATTTTTAAGACTCACTTATAATGAAGTCATAAATGTGGATAAGTTAATAATGTCTGACTCAAGCTCTACATCAAACTCCACAAGCTCAAGCGATTTTAATGAGGAAGAAAATATATGCTTAATTGCAAATAGTGAAAGCCAAATCTTGAAGAAGAAGAAGGAGAACAATCCACGCTCTGCGTCAAGCTTCAAATGTTATGGATGTGGAAAAAGAGGCCAAGTGAAAGCTGATTGTTCAAGCAACAAAAGAAGTAAAGAAAGAAAAGCAAAGAAATCTCACAAAAAGAAGAAGGCCTACATTGCTTGAGAGGATACTGCATCAAGCACTTGTAGTTCAAGTGATTCTGTTGAAGAAGTAAACCTATGTTTGACGGTTGCTACTGATGACACTACAAGCCAAGTAAGTTGTTCTAGCCTTGACACTAGTGATTTTGATTTAAAAAAAGCCTTTCTTGAATTGTTAAATGAATCTGAAAAATTAGATGCAGATCATAAACATTTGAAAAAGGAATTTAAAGAATTGCAGATTAAATATGAGAAGGCATTAGACGAGGAAGCTATTTTAAGAAATAAAATTTGCAATTTAGAAATGAAAGAGTCTTCAAATGTTGAACATCCTGTTGAATGCCCTCCATATAAGAGTCACATGTTTGACATAGATATTCTTGAAAATTTGCTTGCTAAAGCTAACAAATCTGTTTCACATGTTAAAAACAAGAACATGCATCAACATAGGAAACCTTAAATTAAGAGAACTCGTAGAGTTTGGGTTAAGAAGGAGACCTTTGTCAAAAACAAGGTGCATGTTGTTTGTTGTTTTTATTGCATGAAAAAGGGACATACTTCTAACAAATGCAACATTAAACATTTTGGAGTTCCAAATGAGAAATATACTTGGATTCCTGTCATTAAGTAATATGCTTCTAACCTCAAAGGACCCAAATGAGATTATGCATACCATATGAGATATGGTAATACATGTTGTGAACTTGGATGCAGTATATGAATTGATCAAATTTTGCATAATTTTGATGTAAAGAATCTGGTTCATAAATTGTTGAAAAATAAAATCTGAATTAGCTTTTGTGTTTGAATTTTTGTATATGTTGTTTTGATATGCACAGCTGAATTCATGGAGCTGAATAAATTGGGATATAAGAGTGCATGAATCATAGTTGTTATTTGGGAAGTTATAAATTATGCTGTCAAAATTAGTTTTTGAACTGTTTGTGCTAGTATAAATGCTTTATTGTTAAACCTGGAGCAGCTGTGATGTGATCATATTCATTTAAACTACTGTTGCGTTCATTGTAGTTTATAAATTGATTGTGGATTTCAATGAATTAATTAAGTCTAATAAAAGTTGAATTTGATTTGCTAAGAAATATTGAAAATGATTTGGAAGTTCAAATACTTTTTCTGAACTGCCTTGTAAGCATTTCTACATAGCTTTGGACTGAACAAACCTTAAAATATTTTTCAAAATCTGTTTTTGAGTTTAAGAGAAATTTTTGTTTAACATCTTATGACATGATCTTGTGATACCTGGTACCCATTTAAGGGGGAGATATAGTTGTTAGGTACCTTGTTATTTATCTATACTTTGGTATTTCATCATGTATTTGCCTCTCACTTTTTAAAAGTTCAAATTTTACAAATTGCATCTCTCTTTTGTTGAGGGTGAGAGCCATTTAACGGAATATCCTTACCTTATAAGCTTCGAAGAGAGTTAAGAGTGTTAAACATGTCTTAGGCTCAAGATTTCTGAATTTTTCACATTTTTCGTAAACTTAGTGCTTTTAATCGATTATCCTAGAATAATAATCAATTATTTTTGGCTTTGGCAAAAGCCTTTAATAGTAGATAATCGATTATCCCATAGAATAATCGATTATTATTACTCAAACACATGTTTGGACATTTTATGAATGCTAGATGTGTTTTAGGTTGAAAATTTGGCCCAAATCTATGTTTTCTTTCGGAAATTAACGTAAATAATCGAATACCAAAGGGAAATAATCGATTATCTCGGCCTCAAAATTTGGATTTTGACAATTTGGATCACAGTTAATCGATTATTTAAAGTAATAATCGATTATCTTAAATTCCAGTGTAAAAAAAAACTTTTAATTTTTTTTTCTGTTTTTTAAAGGGGGATTATTACATTTAGGGGGAGTACTTTTAATAAATTAAAAGGACTTAAATCCTTTTTAAATTACCTATTTTATGGGGAGCATAAACTTTAGATGATTTTTTGTAAAGATGGGGTGAAGCTTTTTATTGAGACCTTTTGTGATAATTTTGTGACAACTGGAGGATGAGTCTTGCCCAGAAAACTCACTTTGATCAAATTTATGAGTGGCAGCAAGCTCATAAAGATTATATGGTTGATCAATTTCTTGACATTGGTGTTCGTCTAACAAATATTGAAACTCATCTCAACATTCAACCACCTGAGAGATCCCCTAGCCTTGAGTTTTAGGGATAGGTTTCTTTGTTAGTCTGTATTGTTGTTTGAATGTTGTTGCTTCTATGTTATATTTCCTGTCCTTCATGTTTTCTTTAGGATGCTACTGTACTCCTTTCCTTTATGAATAAAATGATCTTTTGTTGTTTAATTGAGGGGGAAATCATATTAAGAGGAAGCTTTGTTACATTGATCTTTTTGCTTATGATGAAAAAGGAGGAGAAGTATAATAAAAGGGGAGAAGTATAATATAACTTGATACAGATATTACTAACTCTGTTATTGTATGTTAGCTTTGTATGTTTTGCAAGAAGGCAAAAGTTGCTTTTAAAACATGAATTTTTTATCATCATCAAAAAGGGGGAGATTGTTACGAATGAGGAGTATTGGTAAATCTTGAAGTCAATTGTTTTGATGATGCTACAAGAAGTTTAACCTGAAGAAGATATTTGAGATATGTTTTAAAAGCAATTTGTAGAATATGAATGTAGTAGGAAAGTCTTCAAAATTTGTAAAACTTGTATTTTAGATAATGTACTAAAATAATCGATTATGAGAAGCAATAATCGATTATCATGAGTCTTTCAGGAATAATCGATTATCACTTCAAATAATCGATTATTAAATTTTGAAAAACCTGTAATGGACTTGAGTAATCGATTATCACTTACAATAATCGATTATTCTGGCAGTTGGAAACTTGACCTTAGATATTCAGACTGACTGATTATATATTGAACTTCTGAGAACTTCAGAAGTAAACGTTGTTGAACAGAAGCTCTTGTAGAATACTGTTTGTCAGAGGAAGTTCTCAAAAGCTATAGTTCAAGTTCCCTTGCTTGGTCTCGTGAATAGGAGAAGCTCGCGTTTCATGTGTTGATAGTCGGAGCAGTTCTCTTTGAGTTAGCAAGATGCTCTGCCTGGTCTCGTGAATAGGAGAAGCTCGCGTTTCGTGTGTCAATAGTCGGAGCGGTTCTCTTCAAGTTGGCAGAGTGTTCATCCTCTGGTTTGTTCGTCGAAGGAAGGTTCAATCATCATATTTTATTCACTATTTTTGTAATCTGTGAAACTTATTTTTAGTGGAGCTGTTAATCACTTTTTATAGTGATTAACGACTGGACGTAGATTCTTTTGAATCGAACCAGTATAAAAATTACCTGTGTGATTTTTCTACTCCCTACACTCTTTACTTTTATTTGCACATCAACTATTCGAAAAAGTTTCTCTTAGAAAATTTATTTCTGAAAACTGACCATTTTAATTTAGAAAGTGACCGAACACATTTTTCGCTATTTTAAGTTTTATTCCACTGCGTTATACTTTCCGAACGATACCGATTGTTCTAACAAAAGGCCTTTGCAAAGACTCGAATTAACATGTGTCAATAAAGATTAATCCACGATCCATTAAAACTACCATTGGTAAAAGCCTACCTTACGATCTTATATCAGGGCGATAACTTCATATGCTAGAAAAATTCTCATCACCTAATATCTTATTTCTTTAATAAAATTTGTGTTAAATACTAGACAATATCATGCCAACTATCCTCACCACACATATGTTAAGAGACAACATACACATGAAAGATAACACAATTATAAAAAGTTACAATAATGCCTTAGGTATCCACATACAAAATTCATCACTAAGAATCTCATTCCTTAAGTACTTGAAAAATACTAGAAAGGAGGTTGAATAGTGTTTGTGGAAAACTTTTCGCAATCCTTCTGATATAGCACGTTATCGAGCTCTTAAAATCTTCTTTTGAATAATTGTAAGCTCGACTTAATAGAATTTGATAATAACAACTTTTAACGTGCTATTCAGAATATAAATACTGCAGCGTTTTGTTAATCCAAAAACATAAAACGAAAATGGAAAACGAACATTAAACACAAAATGACATGACAACTCTCTTGATGTCCCAAAATATTAATCCAAGAATTTCCCTGCAATTAATAATCACAATAATTAGCCTCATATTATTCAAATTAATTAAAATAAGAATTTCTGGTCAAACTAAGCACAATTAGCAAAAATGGGGAAATAATGGACATTGAAGCACAATTCCATAATTAAATGTGGTACAATAAGCTAAGTGAAGTCAAGAAAATATTGACTCCTCAATGGAGGAATGGATGAAGAGATCAACTCAATTGAAAAAAATGAAAAATGGGAACTGATAGATTTACCCATAGGTGTTCGGCCTGTTGGAGTAAAGTGTTCGGCCAATTGGTGTAAAGTGTGAAGTACTTGAAAAACATTAGAAGGGGTTGAATGATGTTTTTGGAAAACTTTTCATAACCCTTCTGATATAGCATGTTATCAAGCTCTTGAAACCATCTTTTAAATAATCATCGGCTCGAATTAATAGGATTTTACAATAACAACTTTTAGCGTGCCACTCAGAATATAGATATTGCATCGTTTTGTTAAGAACTTCCTTTATGAAATAAAACGCAACTATAGGTTTTCACAAGAGCATCCTTTAAGTAAGAGAAGAGATAATTGCAAAAGAGATTTTATATTGGTCAGCTCCAACTGAGCTACATCCAATCTCCTATGCAGAGGGTTCCACTATAATCTTCACAAGATTACAAAAGAGTATTAGCACCACTCTTGGTACTCAACTACCTTGTCGAGATTTCCTTTGAGTATTAGCACCACTCCTGGTACTCCACACCCCCCAAGATTTCTTTTTGCACCACTCCTGGTACTCAGTTCCCTGCCGAGATTTCCTTTGAGTATTCGAACAACCCTTGGTACTATACTACCGCGCCTAGATTCCTTAACTCAAATAAAGTTCAGTTTCAAGTGTTTTAATTCTCTTCAGAATTGCAATCAACGATTACTTACAATTAGTTCAGACTAAATCTCTCTACGAGAGGATTTGATTAAAATATAATGTAGTCTAAACACTCGCAGGTGTTTTCTCTCTTCTCTCTTAGAGTAGTAAGAAATTTGAAGCTTAAGCTCAAGAATATCTCTTTCTCTTTTTCTTTTCTCTTCTTTTTTCTTCACCTCAAGTGTATTCTTTTCTTTGAGCTCTCTCTCTTTTTCTCTTTGGGATGTATGTGTCATTGTAATCTTTTCTTGTGCTCCTGAGCTATCATCTTAATTTATTTTTGAGAGGTACTTTATACTAAAAAACACCGTATAAAGTCGGTGTTTTTCAATCTTTCACATTGAATTTAAAAAAATTGACGTTAATTTGCCTTAATTAACGTCAGACACAGAACAATCTGACGTTCCCAGTAGATCAAATTGACGTCAGATATTACTTTATGTCCGACGTCAATTAACATAAATTAACGTTGAATTTTGTTAATGTATGACGTTAATAAACTTGTTTTTAATTAATTGTGATCCTTTGTTATCCTTTTTTACAACTCTACAAGACCTGAAAAAGCAGAAAAACAACAAATGTAATCTAGTTTTTGTATTTTATACAACATAAACTATGAACTTATAGTGCAATATTAACAACAAATAACAACAACAAACAACAAACAACAACAACAAACAAGTTCAACAAAACAACAGCAACAAACAAGTTCAACAAATAAGTTCTTTAAAAAGAAAACGAAAACTAACCTTCAAAAGATGGGTTCGTCAAAATAAAGTGTTGCCACTAGTGAGAGAGAAAGCAGAATGCGCCTATGAAGGACAAGAACACGAAAACAATCGGTCAAAACAAACGAAAATCATACCTAAAGTAGTTAATCAAGATGCATTTGTATCAAATGAAAGAAAGATTATATGTGATGGTCGTCAAACTTCGTTCGAGAAAAGTTTGAGCAAAGAAGAGGGTCTCGCGCGCTAAGATAAAGTGAATGGATTTTGAACCTCCCGCTCAAATTTTTATTGAATTCACTAACCTTTTGACGTCTAACTCTAGGGTATTAGATGTTTTATAACCTTTTGACATCTTATTCTAGGGCATTTAACGTCATACGTAAGTACATTTTCACCTCCATACCAAGCATTTTCACAAAATTTACCCAACAGGACGTCAGACTTCTCAATATTCGATGTCTTATAACAAATTGACGTCGAATTATAGTCCTAAACGACATTTAATAATTGCATTTATTTACAAAAATGCCACTGATCATTTTTAACGTTGGCTATTTAGTGGTTGGATGTTGAACGCGTGACATTATACACTGTTTGTGTACTAGTGATTTATAGGCTTCATGAATATTTGGTCGTCAGATTGAGTTTGTAGTTTCTGTTTCTTCTTTTCACAACAACTGTTTTGTAAGTCAACTTTGTCAGAGCAGACATGATTTTTCAATCCTTTGCTTGAAGTAGATTGTAAGATCTTTTTAGACTTTGCTTCAAGTGAGGGACATTATGCGACTATATCCTTTGTTTCTAACATCCACATTTTGATATTTGATCTATAGCACTATGGATGTGTGTAGAATAACTTATCTACAAAAATATAGTAAATTGTGCATGCAACATATATGACTTTTCTTATCACTTTTGTTGTTTTACAATTAAGTTCTTTAATTTGAAGATACCAAGCGTATATAAATACTTCATCAAAAGAAGATGTGCTTGTTTAGCTCATGGTATCATTTGATCTAGTAAATGCTTCTTTGGCTTTTGTCTCTTTTTAGATATATAGCGTTTAGCTTGTTTTAGGCTTTCTTATGTGTTTTAATAGTTAAGTCTTTTAGTATTTTTGTTGAAGACATTGTCTTAACCTGTTTTTGTTTTCGAGAGAAGCCAAATACCTAATCCAGGTATTATGAGCATTGAGCGTTTAACTCAATCTCTCTTTGACGGTTTTAGACAAGACATTATCTAGCCATACGTCTAGGTGTTTTAGCTGGTATGTTTTTCTATCTAGTAGGAACTAAGTGTTTACCTATGTTTTTTTTTTTTGTGTTTGGGGTTCAGGTTCTAGGTTGTGTCTATTAGGGGTTTGGGCTTTAGGTCTTGTGCTTTAACGTTAGGTTATTTTCTAGTTATTAACTCGTTTTAATGTTATTTGATTAAACTTCAAAGCATGAGATCATTTGTATGCATAAATGATTTTGTCTTTAACATGTACCTATTTTGTACATATACAACACATTGCATAACCTCCGCCTATAACTTCTTTGGCACATTCTTCCTTTTAAGCGTGGTTAGAACCATATCAAGAATGGTCCTATTCTTCCTCTCTGTCACACCATTATGTTATGGTGAATGTGGAGCTTTTAGAAATCTCCTTATCCCTTACTCTTCACAATACTGCATAAAACTTGCAAACACAAATTAACCTCCTTTTTCAGACTGTATTGCTTTAATTTTCTTGTCAATATCTTTCTCCATCCCCAACTTGAACTTCTTGAACATCTCAAATGCTTCTGATTTCTCATGTAAGAAATACATTCAGGTCTTTTGAAAAAGTCATTTATGAATGAAATAAAGCATTTTTTAACAACACTAGGTGAAATTGGTCCACACAGGTCGATGTGTATTAGATCAAGTTGCTCTTCTACTCTTTACATAGCCGAGTTTGGAAAATTAGTTCTTAATTATTTTCCCAACATGCATTCTTCACAACATTCCTTCTTAAATTCTATACTCGTTAGTCTGATTACTAGTTTTTACCATATCATAGCTTCATCTTTCATGTATAGCTTCAAACACCTCTTTTGCAAGATCTTCAACTCTAGTCTATATATCCATTTTCTTATTTCATTTCTACCCGAGCTACAGGACCACCATGTTTATCCTTTAAATACAGTACTCAATCCTTCATTAGAACTGAGTTTCCTTTTTCCATCATCTAGCCTATGCTAAAATATTGCTCTTCAGCTCGGGAACATAATAAACGTTCTTAATTTCTCCAACTTGTCCATATTTCTATATGTGTCAAATTGTTTCACATCCTTTTATGGTCACCTTGGAATCATCTCCAAATGACATGAATCTGACGTCGACCTCAGCGATTTCATAGAAAAAAGTTTCATCTTCACACATGTGATTGCCAACTCACCAAACCAAATTGGTAAAACCCTTCTCAGCCTCTAAGCTTTCGGATAACATTAAAATCTCCATCTCTTCTCCATCTTCTTCTGTAAGGAGGTTTCTTTCACTTTTCTTTTTAACTTGACATAATTCCAAAATACATTAAGTGACCAACCATAATTTCGAAATACATTAATCATATTATAAGGTATTTCAACCAATTCAACACAAGTCAAATATTTACATGTACTTATTTTGCACATCATAATATTAATAAACCATTTTTAATTCAAATTCACATAAGATACCTCCATTGATAAGAGGCCTTTTAGAGTGGTACCAAAAGCAAATCCGTGAGGGCTTTGCCCAAAGCGGACAATATCTTATCAGTGTGGAGACTTATGTGTGTGTGTGTGTGTTGAACCCCTCCTTACAAATGGTATCAGAGCCCATGGTTCAGGTTTGGTGACCAGGCTCAAACAAGTATGTTCCTCTATGATTGGGTGAAGCCCTAGAAGGTAGGCCAGTGGCCGATAGCTTGGAAGTGAATCATGAGAGGTGGAGAGCAAGAAATGCTCACTACTTGACCATGGATTGTGAGAGAGAAGTGTTGACCATGGTGTACTCGAGGATAAGAAAGAAGACTTCCGCTGTAGGGGAGGTGGTCCTTTGTTTGAGAGGAGAATGTTGGGTACAAACAAAGTCCCACATCAGAAAAAATAAGAGATGGACATGAGTTTATATACACATAAGATACCTCCATTGATAAGAGGCCTTTTGAAGTAGTACCAAAAGCAAATCCGTGAAGGCTTTTTCCAAAGCGGACAATATCTTATCATTGTGGAGACTTATGTATATGTGTGAGTGTTGAACCCCTCCCTTCAGCTAACACATTAATTCATCCATAACTTTACCAATTTTTTAAATTCACACATTTTTACTTCAATGTAAGCATATTACTAAGGGAAACAATTACTTTCTATTCTACATATAATCTAAATTATAAATTTTCTTGTGAATCAACTACCAATATTTACTCAATTTTTATATTTTCAACTTACACTTAGATTCTAAATCCACTTGAAATAAATATATAAATTAACTCCACCGGTCTCTTTTCTAGAGTTCCACAAGAAATGATTCCAAACTAAGATAAGTTAGAATATTTATTAGCTCTTAATGACATGATTCTCATATAGAATATATCAAACAATAATTCATAAATCGCCTCTTCGAATATGTGATCACAAATTCATCAATTTCAGTTAATCTTAATAAACATTGCAAGAGAATATAACCCATTCAAATAAAACCACAAATAAATCAAATTTAAATATTTATATTTATATTTATTTTACATTTATAATATATATATATATATATATATATATATATATATATATATATATAGATTATAAGAAAGAAAGAAAAGAAATTTTCCTTTTAGCTTCCGTGAAAATATTTTGTTTCAATCAACTTGCTTGAAAATTTGATAAAAAATATATTAAATCAATTTAAGAGACTGGAAGAAAAAAAAAATATCCTTCTAATTTCAAAGAAAATATTTTGTTTTATTCACTTGAACGAAAATTTGATAAAAAATGAGTGGAGTTGTGACACACACAAAGACAAAAATATATAAAAAAAAAAATCTTGACCATAAAAAAGAAATCTTTACCATAAATAAGAACTTATTCTTTTTAAAAATTTGATAGGATAGAAATGTTACTTAACTCATTATAATGATATGAAGAAATGTTTCTTAACTTCAAGTAATATTATTTACTTATTTAAACCTCTAAATAAAATGATTGAAAAAGCCTAGGGTGGCAAGGCTCTAAAGGTAGACCATGAATATGGATAAAAGCTTTGGAAAGGCGTGGAGAATAATAAAAGGGTGGTTTGATGAAAGACGTTCACTGTTTTAGATGTGATGGATCAGAAACTATCTTTTGAATGGGATGACACTGAAACTCACATGATTTTTTTGCTGATGCAGAAACCAATATTCTATTTCAAAAAGTCCAAAGCTGCACCATGATATGACACAAATTTTAAGTAATGGAAAACAAGACAACATTACTATTGATTTAATTATTGAAGTGCTTTGTGAAATCATGTCCTTGGATTTTAAGAATAAATATACTTTTGTTGCTCATTATTTTAGAGACATTAGGATAAACATTTCTCCCACAATTCCCCACAGGATCTTAAAGTTTTAAGGAGAATGCCGTATCTATTTGATGGATATTTTCTTATTTGGTTTCCATTATGATGTATCCAAATTCAAAATTCAATTATTCCATTTCTTTCCCTATTCTCTATTCTTATCCTTTCAGTTCATTCCCTCCAACAATACAATAATCAAACAATCAAATTAGAAAACTCACTCTATAGGGTTTTAAAGCTGCCTTATCTTTTGCAATAGGAAGCCCTTTAGACTTTGTATAAACAAATTAAAACAAAAAGAAGAAAAAAAAATATTTGTTTATTACTTTAAAAATCTTTGATTGGGGAATAAGAATACCGATTTAACCCATTTTAATCACAAAAGAAAAGTTTATATGGGTTGATTTACGATGGTAAAATGGATTGTAATTCTTAATCTATGCTATCAAAAGATTTGTAAATGTTGTTGTTTTTTTAATTTTTTTATTTATTTAAAAGCATATTTAATCATATAAATATTTTTTAAGTGTTTAATTAGTTGATTAATATATCTAATTGGATAATTAAGATGATTATTACCTTATGTATTGAATTGTCCTATTATAATTAATAATTAAAATTTAATTTACAAATATTAATAACTTATATTATTTTTTTATTAGATTCTTTAAATAATATAATATAAAAAAATTAATTTTGAAATATTCTTTATTTCAATTTTTATATAAGAAAAGGAACAGATCGAATTAAAAACACCAATTCAATTTGCAAGTCTAAATCCACTTTACCATTTTATGATTAATCTTTTGCTTACTTGCTCTTGTTAATGTTACGTCATAGCTATTTTCTGCTCCTCCTTTAGTGCTAAAAGGAATAAATGAAAACAATTTGTCAATGTTTGTGTTGACGAACTTTCTTACGAAAATAATGTAGCATTGCAAAAGCCAAAAAGAGTTCAACAAAACAAGATTGGAAGCAGAATTTCGTACGTGTCGAAAATTCACAAGCTCGTCGTATTTTGATGTTAAATTAAAAGGAAGAAGCAGATATACATTGACGTTGAAAGGAAAATCCCAGATTTGTACTTCCATGTTGTTTGGTCATTGAAGAACAAGGAAACATCTCAGACCGTTGTTCACATTACTTCGAAAACCCTTACCGTAAACAAAGAAAAAAGGAAAATGAAAATATATGTTAGCATAAATTACCATTAAATTAGCACATGGCTTATTTAAATGACAATGAATTTAATCTCTTTAAAATCAGCTTCAAGATTTAGAAATAAATATAACATAATTAAAAACAAAAACAAAATTTCATTCAAAATGATGGGTTAGTCTTCTGACAGATATTAATCATCACAAAAGTTAATAAATTTTCTTTATTATAATAATATGTGTTTCGGTAGGAATTTACTGGGACCGAAAGCACTAACTTCGATGGCGCGATTCTGTTTCCTTCTGATGTGAAATCACTAATTGCCTTCGCCGTCCGTTCTTCTGACCGTCCGTCACACTCTGATCTTTGCCCGGGAGGGGGGTGGTACCTGTAAAGGCACTTCGACGATCAAGTTAGATGTCGGTATAGGAAGGCCCTCTGTCCTCAGCAAGTGGATGCCTAGAACGGAGAGAGGGTGAAACTCAATCAAGTATGAAAGTGTGAGAATCAGCGTAGAGTAAGCTAAATTGTGCGTACCTTGTTTGGAGGCTTTTGTTCTTTATTTATAGGCTTTGGATCAANATAACAAAATATAAACAGAATGAAATATAAACAAACTTACCTGAAATATCTCTATTGAGATATTATTTGATACTCGAGATATATATGATATTATATGATACTGTGTGTTCTTTTATGTTTGTGACATAATGGGCCTTTGAGCCCAATAAAGCTGGATCAGTTTAATAATTCGGCCCATTTATGTGGTGGGCTTGACCGCTCGGTATAACCGGTCGTTAGAGATATACTACCGTACATCATGCCCCCTAAGTCCAAAGGAAGGACGAGGCTTTAGCCTGGTGCGACTGTAGGACTTTGATGAGTGTTGGGAAGGATAGTGGCCGAGCGGTGTGGATTAATTGCATCTTTAGCGTTTGATGACCGTTCGTATTGATTGGGGCTCTAGTGGTAGGCGAACTGACATGGGTAGTTTTGTAAGTGTAATTTAAACGACACAAGCACACCGTCGTTTTAACCTTTGAACAATAAAAGCATAGTTTCCCGCGTTACGGTAGTGGCAGAGTCGCTAAATTAGAACCGTTAGATCTCAGGCATCCAACGGTGTAAGTCATGTGACGGTTTCGTAACCTCCACGCTTTTAAAAGTTTAATGATTTGGAAATGAACCGTCATTTCATCACTGTTTCTAGCGTTTGTCTTCAGAAGCTTTTGCCCTGCCCATTTACTCTGCATTGTGTCGTCTTCCATTTCCAGGTAACAATGGCTTCTTCCCCTCCTACCCTTGCTTTGTCTGATAGCGATAATAGGAATCGTAATGTTCCGTCGTCATCTTGCCGTAGAGTCGTAGGGTCTGTAGAGTCGTTATTGAGTGGTGACAAGGTTTTTGTTAATGGCGGGGTCGAGGTAGAAGATTCTGGACAAGAATGCGCTTCTTGCTCCTTAGATTATTCGTGGGCATCTCGGGAAGTAGGTGAGCAGTACACCATTTTTATTAATAAAGATATACTATCAGGATGGGTAGAGGACAACTGCATTCTTCGAACCCTAGGTTATAAGCCAGCCCTGAACTTAGTGGCATGTAAGAAAGGAGAAAGGGTTTTTCACGGAGAAGAGGTTACCGGAGAGGGTTGCTTTTATATGTATTTATGTTTATTTTACCACATGTATGTTCGACTTCCATTTACACGGTTCCAAATGGAGGTTCTCCGATATTTAAACGTAGCTCCTTCCCAATTACACCCGAACAGCTGGGCATACATCCAAGCGTTCAGTGTATTGTGTCAAGCCCTAGACATTAACCCAACGGCCAAAATTTTCCTATATTTTTTTAAAAGCCGACCGAACGCCAAAAAGGGGTGGGTTTCCCTTAGTTCCAAGGCAAAGGATGCCATATTCAACGATCCTGCAGGTTTGGGTTTTGACATAGAGCAAGACATCTATGAGGAGCGTATGGTGTCAATCGACGATATTCCTGAGGACGCCTTTACAGAAGATGGTGTCAATCGACGATATTATGCTAAACAAATCATATCATATGCTTTTGCAAAAAAATTATATCATTATAAGGAGTGACGTTTATACCTTTCCTTCCAATGTCTGTGATCTTGTCCTTTATATTTCTTTTTCTTGTGGTTGTTCCCTTTTTTGGTTCTTTCAGCTTGGGGACATACACCTTCCTTTCATTATGCACCACAAGAATCCATTTACTAGGTTCCATAACATCTACAAGTAGAACAATTTCATTTTTGGGTACCCACCTAACTTTGGGTCCTCTTTTGTCAATTGTATGCATATGTTTCTTTTCAGGTAAGGATGCATAACTTGATATTTTAGTATTTATAGAGTTAATAACTGTAGGTTTAGAGACATAATATATGTTATTGCTATTGTATTTGAAACTCTGTTGTTTGAAGGATGTTTGAGACTTGTGATAAGAATTCTTGAACATTTGTTTCCTTCAAATGTTTTGTTCAGCACTTTAAGTAGAGTGTCATTGTCATGTTTAAGAGATTCAATGCATTCGGAGTCTTTTGCGATTGTTGTGTTATCTACCAGTTTTTAATTTTTCAACTTTTTTAGTATTTTCTCTTTTTGAGAAGGCTAGTTTTCCTTCCAAGATGTAAACATTGTTGTTTAAGGATTTTATATCATCCTCATATGATGTTAATTCATTTTTCAAAATATCATTTTCTTTTGATATCCTTTTGTTTGATTTCTTCACTTTTTGACATGTTTTTGTTATTTTTGTAGACTTTGATAATAATCTATAATAAGCTTCAATGACTGAATCTAAGTTAAAGAAGTTTACCTTATTGTCAGAATGTTTTTATGAGCTTTCAGTATTATTCTTTTCTTTTTCAATGTTGTCTGACAAGTTTCCATCATTATTTGCTATGAGGTAGATATTTACTCCTTTTTCTTCAAACTTAGAGACGTCTTGATTTTCCCCAATGTTGACAAAGGTGTTCCATATGTCTTTAGTCCTCTTTTGATCATTGAATCTTGTGTACTCTTGTGCGGGCAAAACACACATTAGTGAAATGCGAGCTTTTGGAATTTAGAAAATACCTTTCCTTTTGCTCGGTTGTCCATCGACTTCTGAAAATAGGCTCTCTTTCTTGTTAAGAGGAATAAAGTTTCCACTCTTGACTACGTCCCACATGTCAATGTGACAAGATTTAAAGAATGCAATCATTCTTTGTTTCCAATGGACAAAATTTTCACCTTTGAATATAGGGGCACGATTAATAGTGTAGTCTTCGTTTTCCAACTGAAATTACAGGAAAACACCAAAAGGGGAGATTGAATAGTGTTATGGAAAACTTTTTCATAGATGGATGTTTAACAACCTTGGTGATGATTAAATGGTCTACATAGGTTGTTAGACACTTGATTTATAAGGCATTGTTTAAACCACAACGTTCAGAGATAGAGTATTTTTCAAGTGTTTAACAAAACTACTACGACATTTAAGAAAGACAACTATTAAGGAAAATAACGTCTGATGACAAGAGCTTTTATCAATGGTTAACTTCATGAGCAACTATAGTTTTTATAAATAAGATGTTTTATAAAGATAAAACAATAAACACAATTATTTTATATTGGTTCACTCAACTAAGCTACGATAAGTTCTCCTCTAAGACCTCTTATAGGATTCCACTATAATCTCTACAAAATTATAACTAAGTATTAACACCACTCTTGGTTACACTAGTTAATCCTGGTAAAACCTGTTATGCTTACTAGAACTGAGTATTAGCATCACTCCTAATTACACTAGTAAATCCTTGTAACACCTGTTACGTTGACTAGAATTGAGTATTAACACCACTCTTAGTTACACTAGTCAATCTTGGTAACACCTGTTATGTCGACTAGAACTAAGTTTACCCACTCCTGGTTTTCCCTAAACATCTATCTAGTGGGCGTTTAACCCAACTGAGCTAACCACCAAGTGTTTGAATTCTCTTTAGAATGTACAATCAATTAAATTGTTTACAAGTCTTACATGATAATTGTCATAAAGAAGGTGTGTTTACAATACAACTCAATCTAATAGACCTTGTAAGATTTTCTCTCTTCTTACAGATGTAAGCTTATGACTCTAAAAAGCTTGGGAGTGTATTCTCAGAGTTTTTTTTCTTGCACGAGTGTGTGTTTTGCTTTTCAGATGATCCTTTCTTTATTCATGTGCCTATCCTCCTTGATCTTCTTTCCAAGAAATCTTCTAGTTATGGGCTTCATCGGAAAAGATATGTTAGATAATGCTTGTATTCAATCTTCAGACCTTCGTAGCCTTTTCGTAGGTAGTGTTAAGTCCCTGGCAAGTGTACCAGATCGTTATCAAGTAATATAAACGGGTAAGTCCGAGTATCGTTTTCCCAAAGGACTCTTGGGCCTTAACTTTCATGTAACCTAATCGTGTAAGACTTGAGAAGATAATAAATTTGGTGGTTATATGCAAAAAAAAAAATTAAACATGCAAATGCAGTTGATTCAAATGGTTTTGAGAAACTATGGATGAATGGTGTTGTTGGGGTTTACAATTTCATCTTATCCACTCTCATATATCTACTCTTCTTATTTACTTCACTTATTTATGTAATTGCCATGCACACTTTCTTATTTACCCTTAACCCAATCCCTTGGTAAAAAGAGCCTATTATTAATTACCGGTTTGTTATCCCTAGCCTCCCCTAGTAACCAAAAATGCAATGTGATCGAAAACAGCTACAATTGACCGTCCTACCCCTATCCCTAGGTGATATTGGCATAATCAAGGAATTTCCCACCAGTTCAT
>NC_028358.1:21944997-21947942 GCF_000741045.1 Vigna radiata var. radiata | reverse complement strand
AATCAATTATCAAGATTAAGTCAATACCATTCATGATTCTCTGTAAACAGTGCACACAACAATAAAACTCTGAAGCTCAATACCTCACAGAATCGTGCTTTCTCACTTCTCACATGAATCCTGCTTAGCATCAAAATCACAATCATGAATCACTTACTCATCTATTCACATAGCTAGTGAACCATCAACCTGGATTTCAACATTCACACATTCTCAATCATCATCCACAATCAATCATCAATAATAAACAACTCATCATGCAATAAATTTGAACCATTATCCGAATAAGTGTACAAGCCAAACATAGACTCAAACATAAATGGAACCTATACTACTAATTCAAAGTACAAAGAAAAAGAAAAAGAAAAATCCCTGTCAATACTGGCATCCATCAGTAGATGTCATCAGCGCAAATCCTCATCTGAGTCATCATCCTCCTCCTCCTCCTAGGCATCCTCAAAATCTTCATCATCCTCCTGGTCATCATCTTGTCCTCCTAAAGTTCCAGCANCTCCGGACCCACTACCATGTGCCTGTCCTCGAGGCCAAGCCATCACACTACGGAACTCTTCCATAGTCCACCTATGCACTGGTGGCTGGTCATAAAGTCCTATGATCATCTCGGTAGTGGCCTCCTGCCCCCTGCAAAGGGACTCCATCCTCGCCTCCATCATAGACATGTACATGTCTCTCATCTGGAAGGGCTCTGGCTGCTGTGCTGATGCATCTGCAGGCTCATCCACCTGTTGTGTTGTTGCCCTCCTAGGGACTGCTCCAGCTAGTTCATCACCTTTACAATACTAATGAAAATAGGAGGCATTAATAGCATTCCTCGGCCTCTCGAAAGGTGGAACTGAAGTGTCCACTCCTGCCTGCTGGCACAAATATGTGATTAGGGACGGATGTCCCAATGGCATCCTGCTGCTCACAGTGTTGGCGCAGTTCATAATCTCACTGGTAATGATCTTACCCACATTCACGTCCATCTGCCTCAACATACAGTATATGACCAAGATCCGATGCAAAGTAATGTCGGAAACATGAGAGAATGGTTGGATGTTGGATGAGTAAATTCCATCCAGTATTTAGCTAGGGGAGTAAATCTGCCCTAAGGATGTTCACCGGTGCTCCGTTAGGGTTTCTCTGAAAATGCCTCCCTGGGATGCACATCACTCGCTCAATTTCCTCATAATCCCTGGCCTCCCCCAGTATAGCAACATACCTACACTGCTCTCCTGACCACTCAGTCCCTAGAAAAGTGTTGATGGTGTCAGGATCATAGCTGATCAAGTGTCCACGTACATAGCTCATGTACCTCCCTACAAACACTCCTCCTCTCGGCAAGGCATTAGCATAGAACTCCTTTACCAACTCAGTACTGGCTGGTGCTGGATAAGTTGTTAGTCTCTCCNAACCTCGCCTCTCAATCTCCATACCAAACTCTGGAGCCAAGTCAGGAATGTACATGGCTTTTCTCTCCATCAACAATCGCCTTTCCTGGACTATAGCAAAATGTTCCTCATGCTTCCTTGAAAGGAACCTTGAAGAATAGTATCTTCTAGGTCTCTCTGGTTCCTTCCTTTTGTTGCCCATTGTCTTAACTCTTCTTGAGGTAGACATTCCTGCATAAATCAAATTCATCCAACAAAATTAACAGAAACATCATTAGAGGTTAGTGCATCATCAAATCATATAATTCTTTGAGGAAAAACAGGGCTCCTCAACACACAAACATCCAACAATTTCAACATTTAGGCAAAACAGCTACAGACCGCTTAGCGTCAAAGAAGACCGCCCAGGCAGTTTGCCTCAAGCCTCGCCACCGCTTAGCGCCAAAGCAGACTGCTCAACGGTGGAAGCTAGGGTTTTTCAAAATCTTTGCCTATTTGATCCTAATCTCCACTTTTTGCTAAAATCATAAATCCAGACCAAAATCATGCAATTCAATCGGTTCAAACAGTTCCTATTCTATCAATTCATGTATAGAAATCAAAAACCCTAATTTATCATGTTCCTAAGCATGTTCACCGACAAATCTCAAATTAGAAACACCAATCATGAATTTGCATACTTACTTGAGTGGAGATTGTGAATGTTTGCAGAAAAATTGCTTAATTAATGATGTATGTCCTCTCCAATGCAAATCCCTCAACCAAAAACCCCAAACTTTGACAAAGTAATGGTGGAAAATTGAATTTTTGGTGAGTGGGTGAATGAGAAAGTGAGGAAATCTCTCTAAAATGTTCTTGAAAGTGAAAGAAGAGTGTTAGGGCTTAGGGAGACCGCTCAGGCGAAATGCAAAGAAGGGTTTCAAAGTGAAAAACTTGGAAAACCACTCAGCTCTTAAGAAAAGTCGAGACCATCAGCGCCGCAACCGCTCAACGGTAAAATGGACCACTCAGCGGTCTGCGCCTAATTTCACTCCTTCTTCTTTTGCTTTCTTTTGAGTAATCTTTCCTTCTAACACTTAATTTCAACCTTCAATTTTTCAAATATATGCCTTTCCCCTCTCAGATGCAATCATTAACATGTAATGCACTCAACACAGGATTAAAAACAAAACAATCAACTGGGTTGCCTTCCAGGTAGCCCTTGTTTAACGTCACGAGCTTGACCCAAACCTGTTTAGCACTCTTCAGTAAGTGCTTATCCTATATCCTTCAGTAGATACTTAAAAATTTAGCATCCCTCAGTAGATGCTACCCAATACACAAAAATTTAAAAATTGTTCATGATTACATCACCAAGATTTAAAAATTTAAAGTAAAAAAAAATTGTTCTTGGATCACTAAGATGCCTCCCCTTACTTGATATTCTTTTCTTTTTCTTCTTCCTGATAAATTTCTTCATAAAGTTGAGAACACCAAGCACATATCTCCATGTATCAATCATAGGAACTTTGATCTCCAATTTCTTGAAGATCTCCATGGAGCACATAAACTTCT
>NC_028358.1:21933654-21943047 GCF_000741045.1 Vigna radiata var. radiata | reverse complement strand
TGTTCCCCAACAACAAAGGGTTTAGTTCACCATTGTCATGGTGAAACTAGATGAAAATAATGAAAGAATGGAAGAAATAACCCTAAACTTGGTTGAATGGAGCCTAAGCATCCAAGGAACCTCCTCCAAGGTGTGGAATAGCTCTGGACGTTTCTCTTTGCCAAAAGAATCCCCTTCTAATTCACACTAGGGCTATATATAAGCCCAAAAAGATAACAGATAGATTACAGAAAGATTTACAGAATCTAACTAAAAAAACAGACAACCGCCCAAGCGCCTAAATTCACCGCTCAGCGGTTTGCCTCTTACCGCTTTCACCGCTCAGCGGTTAGTTTTTCCGCTGAGCGGTTTCCCTCTAATCGCTCTGAGTGCTCAACGGACCATTCTGGCGCTCAACGGACCATTCTGGCGTTCAGCGGACCATTCTGGCACTCAACGGCTTGCTTGACCCTTCTTTTCATCATTTTTCTCCTTCTTTCATGGGTCTAAGTCCACCTTACTTCACTTCCATCTTTAATTCATCTAAAAACCCTGCAAAACAATGTAAAGCAAGCATAATATCGCTAAAACCAACTTTTGACTCTCAAGAGACTCAACTAAGTGTTTTACTTGATTTAAAGCTCATTCTAAGCTCAACTAATGATTTTTAGACCGTTATCAGGTAGTGTAAGGTCTTGTAAAATTAAAGCCAAAGGTGTGTACACGTGGCAGCCAAGCATTGGGTAGAGTTCTAAAAATAAAACTTTTATAAAAACACTTCATTCTAAGTTTTAGCCCATTCCTCCACCGTCCAGACAAACACACCTCTCCTTCTTCTTCTTCCCTTCATTCATCTACCTTCCATCTACCATAACTCAGAATCTAACCGTTTGTTTCTCAATTTGAAGCTACCTAAGCATTCAGGACTCCAAGAGCTACAATTCTACCGATCGATTTTCCGTTTCATCCAACCGGTAAGAAAGCCCTCTTTCCTCCTTTGCCCTAGGGTTTCAAGCATGAGATTCTTATTTCATGCAACCCATTTCGTTTCCTTTCACAATCTAACTTCAACTTAATGCTAAAATTCGTTCTCCATCATCAATTAATGATTTTAGGTGATTCTCACACTTTGGGTGCAAAGTACTTGGTCTAGGATCATTCTTTGAGTTTGCCGTGCACCCTAGAGGTAAGGGGAGCTAGCTTTCTTTCCGTTTTTATAGTATGATGTGAATGTATGATAAATTTTAAAGTTGTATGATGTTGGAAGCATGAAATTGGTTGAATTGGTTTGAAATTCATGTATGGAAATGGGTATGTTATGTATAATTGATGATTGATGATTTTAGACTGTTTGGAACCCCTTGGTATGTTGAATTATGCATGATTGGGACTGTGATGATGATTGAAATCTATTGTGGTAGTGTTTGGAAGAAAACCTAGTGCTTTAGAGTCGCTTTTTGGCCATTTTAAGGGAAGTGAGGTAGTGATTTTGAGTATATGGGGTTTGTTGTGTTTGTGGACTGTTGAGACAGTTTCACTGAGTGTGTTGTGACTTGTTTGAGTCACTAAATTAGCCAAAATGGGTGTAAAATAGTAATATTGGGTTTTGGGTCCCTAAGTTGGGAAAATGAGTGTTTTAGAGTTGAAATGAAGCTTAAATCACTTTAGAAATGTGTTAGTAATGTTTAGAATCACTTAGATAAGTTTAATTATGTCTAAAACAAAGATTAGGAGTGTTAGAAGTTGGCAAAAGTGGTTGAAAATGGTCTTAGCGGGTTCTGTCGAATTCTGCATAACTCTGTAGAATTCTGCAGAATTCTGCAGAGTTTGACCGTCCGGTTTGGAAGGCCTTGGTCAGAGAAGGTTCTCCCTTCTCCTGACCGTTCGGTTTTGTAGGCCTGGTCAGGGAAGGATGACTCCTCCCCTTGACCGTCCGGTTTGGAGGTCTTGGTAAGAGAAGGTTCCCCCTTCTCTTGATCGTTCGGCCTGGTTACCTCGGTCAGAGAGGGTATTCCCTTCTCATGACCGTTCGGTCAGCTTTGCTTTCGGCCAGGGGAGGATTTGCTCACCCCATAACTGTCCGGTCCTGATCTATTTCTGTCATAAGTGTGCTTTCGGTCAGAGAAGGTTTCCCTTCTCTTGACCGTACGGTATGGTCTCCTCGGTCAGAGAAGGATCTCCCTCCTCTTGACTGTTCGGTCATGGAGCCTTGGTGAGAGAAGGAGGTTTCCTTCTCAAACCGTCCGGTCATGGAACCCTGGTCAGAGAAGGTTCTCCCTTCTCTTGACCGTTCGGTTTGGCACTACAGGTCAGAGTGAGAAGGTCCTTTCTTCTCAACCGTTCGGTCTGGTGAGTTTTGGTTAGAGAAGGAGGTTTCCTTCTCAACCGTTCGGTCTGGTGAGTTTTGGTTAGAGAAGGAGGTTTCCTTCTCAACCGTTCGGTCTGGTGAATCTTCGTTAGGGAAGGAAGTTTCCTTCTCAACCGTTCGGTCTGGTGAGTTTTGGTTAGAGGAAGGAGGTTTCCTTCTCAACCGTTCGGTCTGGTGAATCTTCGTTAGGGAAGGAAGTTTCCTTCTCAACCGTTCGGTCTGGTGAGTTTTGGTTAGAGAAGGAGGTTTCCTTCTCAAACCGTTCGGTCTGGTGGGTCTTAGTCAGAGAATGAGGTTTCTTCTCAAACCGTATAGTTTGGTAGGTTCTGGGTCAGGGAAGGTGATTCCTTCTCATGACCGTTCGGTTAGATACTCTGGGTCAGAGAAGGTTATTCCTCCTCATGACCGTTCGGTCAAATATGATTAGGGTAAGTTGTTCTTTCGCATGACCGTTCAGTCAGATATACTTTCGGCCAGGGAAGGATTGTTACATCCCGTAACCGTTCGGTCTGGCCAGGGTGCCTGCTAATGGTACCCAATTCAATCCCAATGGTTCGGCCACTGCTACTAGTGTTCGGTTTATTGCTTAGAGCTTGTGGTTGGTTGGTTTATCTAATTGTTTGTGGCAAATTAAGGTGTGCATGATTTATATGACTTGGAAAATTATCAAGTAAGTGAATTGGTTGGATTCGGTTGCGCAATTAAGATCTCTCGGTGGGATCAAGTAGTGTATTGAATGTATGTAAGAGGCTTCCACTATGGGGGGTTATCCCTAACACTCTAACGGTCTTCATTCTCACTTAGAGAGGATTGACGCGTGTGGTGAGAGTAGTGGGAGGTCCTAGGGTAGGCGCTTTCACTGTAGGCCTATACTGCGGTAACGGACCAGCCTTGTGTATGGTCGGGTGGAACCCCTCGGCAATGGCTTTGCAAAGCAGTAGGGCCATCACAAGTGCACAACCCGCCCCAGCTCTATATACATTCTATGTCCGGACGTGTCTAGGAGTCTTAACATGACATGATGTTTGCTTTAGTGAGTTTTGTGAAATCAATGTTTATGATTATGATGACTTATATGTTTAAGTGTGTATGAACGTTCTTGCAATGAATTGTATGATTGTTTGAGACCTAGCTCACCCTTGCACTTGTATGTTGTGTGTGTTTGCTTCCTCCCTTGCGATGATCATCCAATCCTTTGGATGTGAGCAGTAGGTGATGCGGTACCCTTGGAGCAGGCGTGGGAGACTGAGGAAGATCCAACACCTAGTGCTTAGGCAATCATGTTGTTTTATTTCTTTTTAGCTTATCATATTTTGCAAAACCTTGGACCTTTGTACTTGAGTTACTTGTCGTTTTAATTTCCCCTCTATTTTGGATGACTGTAATTTATACCTATACAGTTATCTTCTACTCCTAACTGCTTTCTATTATTATAATATGTTGCATTCCATTTGGTATGAATTATACACATATTATGGGATGTTACAGGTAGCAACTATATGTTAAAGTCAACATGTTAGAGAAGACATGATTTTTGCAATACTTTAATCAAAGTAAGTTGTACAAAATCTTCAACACGAGCTTTGGTAGCGAGAACATTCCATGAATGTCTTCTTTGTTTCTAGCATCCACTTTTGACTTGATCATGATGGAGCAGGTGGATAGGCGCAATAGGTATCTACACATAGTAGAGTAGAGATGTGTGCTGGCAGATATGTCCTTTTCTTATTACTTTTTTTGTTTGAAACATTGTGCATTTAATGGTTTGCATTGCATGTCCAAAACAACTTGATGATTGTCAATTTTTCTATAAATGTAGATCGTTTAAGCAGTTTTGAGAAGATAACAAGTATTTATTCATAAGGATTTCATCGTTGGATGAAAACACGATTTAGTATAAGGTATTGTTTAACCTTTTAAAGGCATTTAATAACAACTCATCGTTTATGGGTCTTTGTTTAATACAAGAGCGCATTTAGGAAAGTGTTGTTCAATACATTGATTTGAAGAATTGTTTATAACTTTAGTGCGTTTACCAAAAACATCATGTAGTGCATTATTGTATTGTTTAATAAGGCATAATAGGAGCGTGTTTAGAGAAGATATCACTTAGCGTATTGATGGGTTTACTAAAATATCATTTAATAGTGTGTCTACTGTAATAATAGCGTGTTTACTAAAATATCATTTAATGGCATGTTTACTAAAATACCATGTAGTGACCCTTTCATAATAAATCATCGTTTAGAAATAGCGCGTCTTTTATCAATAGGATCGTTTGATACTAGCTCGTGTACTGAAACTTTTCTTGTTCATTCAGATGTCATAACACTTGTTTCATACGATGTCTTTCCTTCAACGATATTATTTTCACAAAGATAATATTTGGTCAAATACTCATTTCGTTTATTATTGTTCGTTAAACTTCAAAACATGAAGGTGTTAAACGATCATGTCTTATAGACAATCTTATCTTAACAAAACGCATAGCATGGACATGTCTCAAGTACTATATGAATCAACGGTCAGTAGCCTTATGTGTTATGATTTGTACAAGACCATACATTGCACAAGGAATAAAAGTAGTTAGTAGGTTCACACAACATTCAAGTGAAAAACATTGAAGTACTGGTAAGAGGATCTTGAAATACATCAAAGGAACCTCAGGTGTTGTGACATAATGGAAAATAATAAAGCATAATGTGAGGGTTTGATTACTTACATCAAAATTGTCAGGTGGAAGATTCTGAGAAGAGAAATTTCACATCAATCGAAACTTTGTGAAGACAAAATCGTCTATGCACCTAAACGCTTTCAAGTTTTAAAGTTTAACCAAATAATATTAAATGGAATAATAGTCTGAAAACAACATAGAGTGAAAATACAAAGACTTGGAACCAAAATCCCCAACACAGAAAACCTTAGGAAAACACTTAGGATTTTAGGAAACAGAAAAACAATTAAGCCAAACACTCAGACACAATGATAAAAGAAGTCAAAAGTTTCTAAGAGGGTTGAAGCTAAAAGCATAAAGCTTATCATTCCTAAAGGGTATTCATATTAGCTCTTGGGAAAACAAAACAATGTCAAATACGATTTCATTGACAAAACACACTAAAAAACTAAAACTTCAACACAAACAAAGCTAAACGTTGTCTATCTGTAAAGGCAAAATAACAAAAGCATTTACTTTGCTTAAACGATACCGTAACCCGGAAAGATACATAGCTAGACAATGAAGTCATTAGTCAAATTTTGGTATCTTTGGAAGAAAAGCTTAATTTTCAAACGATGCCTCAATGGTAGGAAATCAAAAGCCACTTTGTTATTCTAAGGAAGCATTAAATGACATTAAATGTTCAACGTTCAAAAACAACAAAAGTGATAATAAAAGACATATATAGGGCATGCACAATCTACTCTATTCTTTGCAGATGAGCTATTCTACACACATCCATAAAACCTCAAATCAAATATCAAAAGTGGACGTTAGAGACAAAAGAGATATTCACATAATGTTCTTCACTTGAAGTCATGTCTAAAAGAACGTACAAGCTACTTCAAGCAAAAGAATGAAAAACATGTATGCTCTGACAAGTTGAATTTATCCAACGATTGTTGTACATGAAGAAAGAGAAAGCACAAGAATCAAGCCAAAAGTTAGTCTAACGGACATTTATCCAAACACATATAAATACAAGAGCTTTCAAATGAAGAATCAAGAGGATAACTAAAGAAAAGCTTACAACAAAATATTCATCCTGAGAAGTGTTCAAAAAGAAAAGAAAGAGCTCAAGAAAAAGAATATATCCGAGCAGAAAAGGAGAAAAAAAGAAAAGAGAAGAAAAGAAATACTCTCAAGCTTCATTGCCATACTGCTTACAATTTGTAAGAAAGAGAGATAGAGAAAAGAGAGAAATACCTACGAGTGTTTAGACTACATTGTATTGTAATTAACTCCTTTCTACGAGATTAATAGTTTGAACGACTTGTAAGCAATCATTGATTGCATCTGAAGAGAATTAAAACACTTGTTGAAAGTAGGTGAGTTAAGGAAACCTAGGCAAGGTTGCTTAATACCAGAAGTGGTGAGAATACTCATCCAGTTTAGGATAATAGGAGGTTATTCCCTAACTGAGGAGACCAGGCGTGGTGAGAATACTCATCCATTCTAGGGTAACAGGTGGTTATTCGCTACCGAGAAGACCAAGAGTGGTGTGAATACTCAGTGTAATCTTGCGAAGATTATAATGGAACCCTCTATGGAGGATACTAGATGTAGCTCAGTTGCACTGAACAAATATAAAATATATGTGCAATTACTTCTTTCCTTTCCTAAACGTTTCTTTTACAAAACCTCCAATTGAGTTTTTATTTCTAAATGTACGAACTTTGCAAGCTAAACGATTACTATTGAAGAAAGGAAGTTCTTATAAACTCTCTAGTGTACATTTTGAATAACACAACAAAAGTATTTCTTTAAACAATCTTTTATTAGGTAGAGTGTCTGAGCATAGAAAAGAAAATCATAAAGCTTTACAACGTGTTATAAAAAAGGTTGCAAAAAGAAGTTTCCAAAAAAAAACATTATTCAACCCCTCTTCTAGTGTTTTTCAAGTACTTCAGTTTGTATTAGGCTAATCTCATGGGATTAGTTCTTAGCAGGACTCGAGAAAACAATCCTGAAGAATGGAATACAACAAGTGCAACCATGATGGTCCCATTGTCCCCACAACAACGAGCACACAAAAATTAACACAACTTCAGATTACACCCTAGAAGTTGAAGTTGGTGATCTCATGTATTACTTAGAAGACAATAGTGGTGAAATATACTTCTTTGATTTGGAATCAGTCACTAATGCCTATGACAGAGTTCAAGCAAAATGCACAAGGCTAGCCAAAGTCTGTCAAAAATTGAAGATGCAAGACAAAGGAATGTCAAGACAAAACGATGAGTTAAACAAAAAGCTCACATTGTCTGAGGAGGAAACAAAAGGACTTCAATTGAACATCAACAAGATAAAGGATGAGTTGTTTGTCTCGAGAAGAGAAAAAGATAAATATGTACTAAAGCAAAAAGAGTTGGTCAATGATACAACCAATGCGAAAGACACTAGATATCTCAGACTTCTCACTCAAGATAATAGAGCATTAACTCACGAGCTACGAAAAATATATGGTGATAATAAAGGCTTGAGAATGCTTATCCGAAAAAGCAAAAATCATACATATCAGCAAGACATCAAAATCAAAGTAAGTCACGTTGCAAAATCAAAAGAATACACTCCCAATCTCAGATTTCAATCATGTAGGAAGTCTTCGGTCAAAACAACAAACAAAAAGTAATACAAGGTTAGATGGGTACCAAAAGCCCATATTTTCAAATTCTCCGACGTGCTAAATGATCGAGTGGAGACACCGACTATGAGACCAGGGGAATAGCTCTTGACAGTACATAATCGAAATATGGCGTCCATTCCTAAGCAGGAGGAGTTAGATAAAGGAAGCAACCACATAAACAAAAGAACAACGTAGAAAAGACAAAAGTCGAAGAAGAAAAAGGTATCCTTACTATTATGTGCTATGAAGTAACCTACTACATTATGGTTATTGAATTTGTGTTTTATGTTGTAAATATGTTAATACACACTGAACATGTTAACATTGAATCAACTGGTTGTCTCAAAACATCCATCTAGATATCCCTTATCATTTAGGAGATACCAAAATTTTCCTAGAAATTCTTTATCTGAATCAACAAAACCATAGAGAGTTAATCGTTTAGGAAGCATAAACCAAGTAAAGACACTCATGACATTGTCAAAATACAAACATCATACAAGCGTTTACATGCATGGGATTTTTTCATTTCCATTAAATTCCAAAATGACTTGTGTCACAATAATTGAAACGGAACCTCTCTCCTAACTCAATCTCTGCATCATAATCTGGCATGCAAAACTCATTGAAAGTAAGTAATGTTAAGCTTTATAATCAAAATCCTTGACAAATACAACGTCGTGATTTTATTCTTTCACACCACAATCGTCAAAACAAAGACCCCTCGCATACCTCAGACCTACCAAAACCCTAGTCTCTGTGTTCCTTAAGCCATCTCAACCCTAGCTCCAAAAACCACCGTTTCTCCAAGAGAAACCTTTGAGAAATCATGGCCAACCAACCGGAAGAAATAATATCTATTGAGGAAGTTTATTCTAATGCCAAAATAACATCTTTTATACCCTCCCCAATGGAAAAGGGAATTAGAATCTTTGTGGAGCACTGGATTGATCTCAAAGAACTGAGAATGTATGGCTACAACGTATAGCAGGACGTACACACATTCAGTATTCATTTGTTCTTTGAATGGGACACTAATGAAGGTTGAAAAACAGTTATTTTCATATGTCATTTTAGACCAAATTACACCCTTTACTACTTAGAATGAGCTTAGAATCAAGCAAAACTCAATAAATGAGTCTGTAGAGAGTCAAAAGTTGTTTTTAGCGATATTATGCTTGTTTTGCATTTGTTTTGTAGCATTTCTAAGAAAATGAAGAATGGAGTTGAAGATAAAGGTCGTAGGCTCAAGAAAAGAGAAGAAAATTGAATTTGTCGCCGGGCGGTCCAGGGCGAGGAGTAGGCACCTGGCGTTGGCGCTAGGCGGATCTGCGATTAGAGGGAAACCGCCGGGCGGTAGACCCCTACCGCCAGGCGGTAGTGCGATTTGTGGGAAACCGCCTGGCGCCACACTTGTTCCGTCGGGCGGTTGTCTGTTGGGCTTGGGCCTGTTTTCTGTTGCGCTCCTCACCTATAAATAGCCCTATTGCGAGTTTAGATGCATTCTTTTTTACAGAAGGGGGCGGCCAGACCTAATTTCACTCTCTGGAGAGGATCTCTTGGATGCTTAGGCTCCTTTTCATTTTTTCTAGGGTTTTTTTTTTCATTTTTCATCTAGATTCACCATGTCAATGGTGAACTAAACCCTATTGTTGTTGGGGGAAACAATGTAATCTTTTGATACTCTCTTCTATTGAAACTCTT